>NW_027332059.1:600000-896673 GCF_048418815.1 Hemitrygon akajei
CAATATCAACGCCTCTTCATGGTTGCTATTTTGAAGCCTATATATGATTACCATAATCTTTTTTTCCCTGGTCATTTCTTATCCCCACCCACAAAGATTCAACATTCTCTGACACCATTTCACCTCTTTCTAAAGATGCAATTCCATCTCGAACCAATAGAGGAACATCATCGACTATGTCGTCCTGCCTGTCCGTTCGATAAAATGTATATCCTTTGATGTTCATCTCACAGCTATGGCAGTTCTTCAGCCTTGATGCCCACAACGTCATAGCGACCAATCTCTCATTGGGCACAGAGTTTATCCACATTATTCCAAATGTTACGCCCATTTAAATACATCACCTTCAGTCCTGCATCAGCGCCCTTTTGAATTTTGCCTCTGAGATACAATTTTGCTCTTTGCTCTTTCGGCATTTGACCTCAGTCATTGGCTTTTCCTCCCTTTCAATTATATTGCACCCAACATCAACTTGTAAAAACGCTGGTTCATCCCCATCTCTATCACACTGGCTCCCATCCCCCAACTATACTAGTTTTAAAACACCCAGACAGCTCCAGTAAACCTGCCCACAAGAATATTGGTCCCCCTCGGATTCAGGTGCAAACAATCCCTTTTGTCCTGGTCAGACCAACCCCAGAAGTGGTCCTGATTATCCAGAAATCTGAATCTCTGTCCCCTATTCCAATTCTTCATCCACACTTTTATCGGGCACCTCATTCTATTCCGATCCTCTCTGTCACGTGGAACAGACAGCCGTCGCGAGATTACCACCTTTGAGGTCCAGCTTCCTTGCTTCCTTCACAACTCCCTGTGTTCTGTTTTCCAGACATTCTCCCTTTTCTCTTCCAATATCGTTGGTCCCAATATTAACCACGACTCCTGGCTGCTCACATTCCCTTTTCAGGATATTGTAGTCGCGTCCAGAGACATCTTGCACCCTGGCACCTGGGAGGCAAAGTACCATCGGTGTCTCCTTTCTCTGTCCGCAGAATCGCCTGTCTGTCTTGACTATAGAGTCCCGTATTACTGCTGCCATTCACTTCAGCTTCCTGCTCTTCCGCGCAACATCAAGGAATTGCCTGATTTCGTGTACCAGCTCCTTGGAGCAGAGGAGACAGTAGAAATGTGGTGGGGGTATATTGCCTCTGTTCATTTACCAGCTCTTTAGAGCAAAAGAGTATGTAGAGTACAGCAGGGTGTGTTGCATCGTGACTGGCTCAGCCTAGAAAAAAGAACAGTTTAAACTTAAAGGAATGTCAAAAGCATCGGGTCCATAATGAAACATGAAAACCTACAGCAATATACAGGCCTTTCGGCCCACAGATCTGTGTCGAACATGTCCCTACCTGAGCAAGTACCTAGGCCTACCCATAGACCTCTATTTTTCTGAACTCCATGAACCTGTCCAGAACTCTCTTAAAAGACCCTATCGTATCCACCTCCACCATCGTCGCCGGCAGCCCATTCCAAAATCTCACCATCTCTGTGTAATAAATTTACTCCTGACATCTACTCTGTACGTACTTCCAAGCTCCTTAAAACTGTGCACTCTCATGCTAGCCGTTTCAGCCCTGGGAAAGGCTTGTGACTATCCACATGATCAATGCCTGTAATCACCTTATACATCTCTATCAGTTCACCTCTCATGCTCTGTCACTCTAAGGAGAAAAGGCCGAGTTCACATAAACTATTCTCATAAGGCATGAACCCCAATCCAGACAACATCCTTTTAAATGTCCTCTGCACGCTTTCTATGGTTTTAACATCATTCCTGTACTGAGACGACCAGAACTGAGCACAGTATTGCAAATGAAGTCTGACCAGCGTCCTATATATCTGCAACATTACCTCTCGACTCCTGAACTCAATCCCACGATTGATGAAAGCCATGTGCAGCATGTTGACTGTCTTATGGACTCAGACCCCACACTGCCAAGAGACTTAGCATGAATGATATATTCTGCTTTCATATTTGACCTACCATAATGAACCACCTCATACTTATCTGGGTTGAACTCCATCTGCCACTTCTCAGCATATCAATGTCCCGCTGTAACCTCTGAAAACACTCCACACTATCCACAACACCTCCAACCTTTGTATCATCAGCAAATTTACTAACCCATCCAACACTTCCTCATCCAGGTCGTTCATAAAAATCATGAAGGGTAGGGTTCCCAGAACAGACCCGTGAGCCACTCCCCTGCTGACAGACTTCCATGCAGCATAAGATGCGTCTACAACCACTCTTTGCCTTCTGTGGGAAAGCCACTTCTGGATCCACAAAGCAAAGCCCATTTGAATCCCCTGCCTCCTATTTTCTCAATAAGCTTTGCATGGGATACCTGGAGTCTGTATTTCACCACAAATACCAGAGCGATTAGGCTTGAAGTTAGATGGCAACGTTCAAAGGAGATTGAGTACATATATTTTCCACAGAGAGTGATTAGTGCCTGGAATGAGTGCCAAGGTAGCGACAGGAAACTGATATTCAGCAGTGTGAACTCAAGAAAAGGGCGGTAAAGGAGGGATATTCATGATGTTCCTGAAGATGGGATTGGTTTGAAATTGGCATTGTTTCCGCATACACATGATACATCTATTATTTTTTGTTCTATGACTGACTACAGATCTGAACTCTGCAATCTCCGCCTTCCTTTCAAATTGTGAGGATCACCAACTGTTCCGGTTGTCGAGATTCTACATGGAGCGACTGGAGCAGGCGATTGAGGAGGGTGTGGAGGGAATCGGCTTCATGTTAATGGCTGAGGATCACTTCACTGGGCCAGAGTATCACGTAAGTGTTAGGAACATAGCCTGAGCGTAGATCCTACTGAATCAATCACAGACTGACAGAGACGACGCAACGGCACCTCTGGGCAATGAAAATCCTGCAGTGCTCTTGGTCAACATCATGTTTTCATCTGCGGAAACCCAGAACCTTTTTTCACCAATACAAGCCTCTTTCCTGTTTACTGAACATTCATCTTTAGACAGGTGACAATGATTGACAGGTTACTTCAGTAATATGACACTTGACGAACATTGCAAGTGGACAGCGAACCACATTACAGCCCTCCGTCTGACATCAGATCATGTTCCCAATGCTCGACCTTAATGACCATCCACCAGTCTGTGTTCTCCCGATGACCCAAGTGTTTCCACAAATCAAATATATAGTGACTTATTTCTCAGCTCATTTCTCGAGTCTGCCTTCCACGACATCTTCAATTGACCAGGCAACACTGACTATCGTCTCTCATTTGAACTGCTGACCTTTCTTTTTTAATCATTATCCCAACATGCCGCATGGTTCTGTTTCCTTCTGTTAGTTGTGACTATTCCAGTTTGAGTTTGTAGTTACCACAGCATATACTGTTAAAACTGGGAAGCGCAACATTAGTATCACTGAAAATATTCCAAACATCTACAGCTAACACAGAATTATAAAGAAACAGCTTTCCTGTGGTCCTCATGCTACTGGAGTGCATTCATATATTGCCATCCAGACTGAATTTTAGTGAAGAAACACACACCATGACAAATCCTACATTCCACGTGAGGCAGCAGACAATTTCAGTCCGAACCTCTTTCTCCAGTTTATTTGTCTTTGGTCTCTCACACATGCACAATAGTCCTGAATTTCCTGCTTGCTCTTCACTGCCAACTCCCAGCTGTAGGCTGACACTGGACACTTAATGGAGCCTGGCAGTGAATTGTGAACCGACTGGTGTTCACCGGCAATTACCCCAGGGAAAATCAAGGTAACCCTGCCGTAGTTTGACTTACCCATAGTCATCAAACTATACAGTACATCAGCATAATCTTCAGAACATCTAGTTCACACCGATCTATTATCTGCTTAGTCCCATTGATCTGCACCCTGACTGGAGAACTCCATAATTCCCCCATTGAATGAACCTATCCACATTGATCTTAAATGTTCAAATCAAATGCATAGTGACTAATTTTGATGGCTGCACGCTCCATGCTCTCGGCAAACTCTGAGTGAAGAAGTTTCCCCTCATATTGCCTTTCACCTGTCATCGTTACCCCATGATCTCTAACTCCAGTCACACCCAACCTCAGCAGTAAATGTCTTTTTCGCATGTGCACTGTCTATACCTTTTGTAAACCTGTATACCTCTATCACATCTCTCCTAGGTCCTCCTACACTCTATCGAATAATGTCCTAGCCTATTCAAAATTTCCCTAATCTCAGTTCCTCAAGTCCTGCTAATAATCTGCATTTTTTGTTCTGCATTCGGTCAAACTTATTGATAATCTTCCGAGGGATAGGTGCACATATTCTTTAAAATTATCCTCTGCCACATCAATTTCGACATAATATCCCAAATTCTGTATCCAATATTTTGTATTATGAAGACCCATGACCTCAAAGCTTTCCAACGCCATCTAACGTCAATAACATTTTCAAGAAATTTTGGATCTGCATTTACTAATACCTTAGTTTTACCTTGCTGCTCAATACCCTAACACGCAATGTATTACTGTTATCATGGTATGTCCTCATAAAGTACAACACCTCACACGGGTCTTCATTAAATTCCATCTTCGAACCTCCATTCCACCTTTTCCAAGCTGTTCCATGTCCTGCTGCAAGCTCTGATAATCTTTCTCGCTGTCCCTACACTGGTGTCATCCACAGATTTTCTGACCCGGTTTACCACATTATCATCCAGAGCGTTGAAACATATGACAGACAACATCAGACCCAGTACAGATCCCTGCCGCACACCACTAGTCGTAGACCTCCAGTCAGAGAAGCATGCCTCTACTGCCTCTCTTAGCTTCTCTCGCGAATCCAATATCTAAACTAACTTGCTATTATGTCATGAATGCCAAGCGACTTGCTGAAGTCCCTGTAGACAACATCCATGGACTTGTTCTCATTAATTGCCTGGTAACTTCCTCGAGAAGCTTTAAGAATGGTTAGACGGGATCTACCAGGCACAAATCAGTGCTGACTAGCCCTAATCAGACCTTCTCCATCCAAATCCTCATACCCCGACCCTTAGAATATCTGCCAATAACTTTACTATCACTGGTATTGGATCAGCAACCTGTAATTCCGTGCCTTAATCTTAAAGCCTTACAAACAGCAGAACAACATTTTCTACTCTCCAATACTTCCGAATCCGACGTTTTAAATACCTCTGCCGCTGCGCTTGCAATCTCTGAACTAGCCTCAACCGAGGTACAAAGGAAAGCCCTGGAGATTTATCCATCTTAATCTGCCTTAAGACAGTAAGTATCTTGTCCTCTATAATCTGTACAGAGTCCATGATCTCACTGATGTTTTGCCTCACTCTAACTACTTTTTATGCCTCCTGACTAAATATAAATGCAAAAAAAAGATTTAAAATTCCTCCCACCTTTTTCAGCTTCATGGATGAAGACCCACTCTGAACTTCAAGAGGACAAATTTTGTCCGTTGGTATACTTTCGTTCTGAACATATTTGCTGAAGAGTTTGGGGTTCTCCTTTTCTTTGTTTGCTACTGCAAACTCAAGCCGTACTTTAGCCCTCCTGAATTCCTCCTTTAGTAACTATTGTATTTATTGTACTCTTCAAGTACCTCATTTAATCCTTCGAGCCTGTACTTGCGATACTCTCAGGGCCTCAATATCTCTCAAAAACCAGGTTTCCCTAAACATGTTACCCTTGCCTTTTATTCTGTCAGGAAGATCCAATCTGTACTTGTGGACATTCATGCATTTAAACTTTGTACTCTCAAAATTTCAGTTTTGGAGGTCTCACACTTACCAAGCATATCTGTACCAGAAAACAACAAGTCCCAATCCACTTTCGTCATATCCTTTCCGATACCATTAAAATTGGCTTTTCTCCAATTTAGATGGTTAACCCGAGGACCAGACATTGCCCATAATGTTCTTCAAACTAATATCATTATGATCACCAGATCCCTGCACACACCTCTGCCACATGACGTGTCTTTTACCCTGATAGAATTCCATTATGTGCTGTCTGTAGTCCTGACGTCAATATATTGATTACGGATACTTCCCTGGACATATTTGAACTAAACTATTCCATCCGGCTCTTTCAAGTATGGATATCCCAGTCACAGTCAATAAATCGACAGTGTGTTTCCCACACAACCGCTCCATTATCCACTCTGGTTTTTTATCCCCCTGCTGCTCAGGTTTAACATATCTGCCCTCCCTATGTGGCGCTAACAACCCTTCACTTAAGGGTATCAAACCCACCCCCTCCAATTTGAGTGCAAAACCATCACGTCTGTCCAAGTCCCATCTTCCTTGGAAAAGAGCCCAATCATCTCAACATCTGAAGCCCGTGGTCATGCATCATCTCATCAGCCACACATTAAACTATATTATCGTCCTATTTCCGGACTGACTAGCAAGCGGTACGGGTCACATTCATGGGAACACATCCCTGGGGACCCCGCCCTTTGGCTTAGCATCTAACTCCATGAACTCACTTTGCAGGACTTTATCACACTCCCTACTCTTGTCATGGGTACCAATGCGAACCTCATCATCTGGCTACTCACCGTGCCCTTAAGAAAGTTTCAGACTCGATGCGAGATATCCCTGACCTTGGCAATACAACATCCAGCAATCTTGTTGTTGTCAACAGAATTTCCAGTCTGTTTTCCTAACCACTGAATTACCCTGTTAGCGCAGTTCAGTTTTCTCACCCTTTCTGAGTCAAAAAACCAAACCATAATCGAAATGCTTTCTTCTTCTAGGTCATACCCCGAAACAGAGAGCTGTATATCTGTTATAGAGGGGTTCCCTGCAGTGAGAAATTCTGATTTCCCCCACCTGACAGTTACCCAGTTACCTGTGTCCTGCGCCTTGTGTATACCTCCTTCTGTGTATAGCCTGTCAGTATAGCCTCTCAGCCTGCTGAGCTATCCCTGGTTCATCCAGTTCCTTAAGCAGTTGCAGTTCTATGCCCTTCTTGCAGTTGTAGTTGTCAAGGACACTGGAGGTCTCCTTGTCTGGTCACGCCCTGTAGGAAGAGCATTCCCCTGTCCTTCCTGGCATTCCCACTGTTCTAACCGTGAAAACGAGCGATAAAATATTACCCAAAATCTACCTAAAGCCTTACCGGACATCGCTGACACTAAGCCTCAACTCCCCACTCTAGGTCTACGTCTACTCTGCTTAAACATTGCCAAGTGGCTAATTACCCTGCAATCTGCGGTAGAGAATGTGCGGACTGACCCCACTCGCTTCTTTTAAATTCTTTCAACAGGTACAACACGCTGGAGGAACTCAGCAGGTCGGGCAGCATCTGTGGAAATTAACAGTCAATATTTTGGGCCGAGACCATTCATCAGAAGAAATTTTATGATTCTTTCTCCCGCTATGAACACCTCAATGGCTCTTGGGGATCTGTGACGAGCAAAATGTATTGGGTCAGCCCATTTCAGGGTAGATTTGTACCCATCCGTCCGCTCCTCAATATATTTCCTATTGTTCATTACAGAACGTGACTCGCCTTGCGGCGAAAGGAAACCGAGCGGAGGCCTCCAAACTCCTCCTGAATCTGGTGATGGAGAAGGGCTCCGAGGCCCGGAGGGTGATGTGGGAATCCTTTGTGAAACTACACCATAATTTACCGAAGCTGAGCAGAATATTGAAGGAAATACGGGAACGTGGTACGGTGAACAGTACCCTCTGTTACAGATATAAATGCTGATTAATTTACAGTAATACACAGAACAGACTTCATGCAGGTTAATCTGTTTGAACAGGTGATGGCCAGTTCGTCTACATGGACACCGAGCGGGGTTTATCGGAATTGCCCGCGCATCTGAAAGGTAAGCGATTGGCCGGAATTCTCAACGACGTTATTTCACTCTGACAGTCTTAGTACCTCTCTTTAAAGGCATGTTTAGAGACCATCAGAGTTTGGGAGACATTTTTTGTTGCTGTGGCTGGAGGAGAGGTAACTATCTGCATTTTTCGGATCACCTTGTACCGTCCGGTTCTTTAGTTGTGCACCTGGAGACATCTGTGAGCTTTATAAACAGACTTTCCCGTCTATCAAAGAGGAAGCCTCCGCATTCCCTTTCCCCAGCTCCAATTATCCCGACACCTGTCAAAACTGAAACCAATCCTCTCCAACTGGAATATACAACACCAGCATGGAAAGTCTCATACCTCGGATCCAAAGTGGAGTCGAGATGTGTTGTTATTCCTCAACAAGACCACAAGACATGGGAACAGAATTAGATCATTCAGCTCACCGACTCGTCTCTGCCATTCCATCATGGCTAATTCCGGGTCCCACCCAACCCCATACACCTGCCTTCTCACCATATCCTTTGATGCCCTGACCAATCAAGACCTTCCGCCTAAAATATACCATGGACACGGCGTGCCCTGCAGTCTGTGGTTCAATATTCTAGAGATTCACTACTCATTTGCTAAAATAGTCCTCCTTACCTGTCCTAAAGGATTGCCTTTCAATTTTGATGCTGTGCCTTTCAGTTTTGGATACTCCTACTATAGAAAACATCCTCTCCACATCCACCCTATCTGGTCCTTTCAACGTTCGGTAGGTTTCAAAGACAACCCCCCGCATTCCTCTAAATTCCAGCGAGTGCAGGCCCAAAGTTACCAAAGCGCTCCTCGTATGTTAACCCCTTCATTCCCAGAATCATCCTCGTGAATCTCCTCTGGACTCTCTCCAATGACAACACATCTTTTCTGAGATATGGGGTCCAAAACTGTTGACAATATTCCAAATGTGGTCTGACCACTGCCTTATAAAGGCTAGGCATTATTTCCTTGCTTTTATATTCGATTCCCTTTGAAATAAATGCCAACATTGCATTTGCCTTCTTTACTACAGACTCAACCTGTAAATTAACCTTCTGGGAATCTTGCTGGAGGACCCCCAAGGCCCGCTGCACCTCTGATGTTTGGACCCATTTAAATAACGGTCTGCGCTATTGTTCCTTTTTACCAAAATGCAATTCCATACATTTCCTAGCACTCTATTCCATCTGCCCATTTTTTGCCCATTCTTCCAAATTGTCTACTTCCTCAGCACTACCTACCCCTCCAGATTTTATATTATCCGCAAACTTTGCTACAAAGGCATCAGTTCCATTATCTAAATCATTGACAACCAATGTGTAAAAACAGCGGTCCCAATGCTGACCCTGAGGAACACCACTAGTCACAGGCAGGCAACCAGAAAAGACTCCTTTTATTCCCACTCGCAGTCTCCTTTCTGTCAGCCATTCCTCTATCCATGCGAGTATCTTTCCTGTAATGCCGTAGGATTTTATCCTGCTCAGCAGTCTTATATGTGACACCTTCTCAAATGCCTCCTGAAAATCCAAGTAAATGGCATCCACTGACTCTCCTATATTTACCAAACTTGTTATTTCCTCGAACAACGGATTTTCTAGGCATGATTTCCCTTTACAGGATCCATCCAGACTTTGACTTATTTTGTCATTAGTCTCCAGGTACCTCGAAACCTCAACCTTAATAAGAGAAGCAAATATTTTCACAACCATGAGGTTTGGCTAACTGGCCTATAATTTCCCTCTTTTGCCTCCCGCCCTTCTTGAAGAGTGAAGTGATATTTGCAATACTCCAATCCTCCGGGACCATGTCAGAATTAAGTGATTATTGAAAGATCATGACCAATGCATCTGTTATCTCTCCAGCAACCTCACTCAGGTCTCAGGGATGTAGTCCATCTTGCCCTGGTGACTTTTCATATGCTGAGCACTTTTTCTTTTGTAATAGCAATGACACTCACTCCTACTGCCTGTAACTTATGGACCACTGCACACTGCTAGCGACTTTCACAGTGAAGACATACCCAAACACACATTAAGTTTATCTGCCATTTCTTTGTTCCCAATTACTAACTATCTCAACAACATAATTTTCCAGTGGTCCAGTATCAACTCTCACCTTCCTTTTACTCTTTATATTACTGAAAAAGTGTTTATTATCCTGCTTTATATTATTGGTTTGATTGCCCTCATATTTCATCTTATTCCTTCTTAAAGCTTTTATTAGTTGCCTTGTGTTGGATTTTAAAACGTTTCCTTTCAACCAAATTTCCAGTCAGTTTTGCTACCATATATGCCATTTCCTTGGCTTTTATGCAGTCCTTAACTTCCTTTGTCAATGATGGATTCCTGCCTCTGCCGCTCGGGAACTTCTTCTCTATGTACCATATCTATGCTGCGCCTTGTAAACTATTTCCAGAACCTTCGGCCATATATATTTGCCGCTATTCCCACTAGCATCCTCGATAATCTACCTGGTAAAGCTCCTCTCTCACGTCTCTGTACTTCGCTTTATTCCACTGCGATACTGATACATGTAAGCTATGCTTCTCCCTCTCAAATTGCAGTTTGAATTCCATCATTTTTTGATCACTGCCTCCTAAGGTTCCTTGGCATTAAGCTCTCTGTAATATCTGGACTATTACACAACACCTGACACCTTAAGACTGCTTAATTTTCTTTGAATATTGAAGTCCCCCATTACAATTGTGTCATTACCCTTATTACTTGCCTTTTCCAGCTCCCTTTTCAATCTCAACCCCTCCTCTTGGTTACTATTGTGTGGCCTATATATGATTGTCATTATGTATTTTTCACCCTTGTAATTTCGTATCTCCACTCACAAAGATTGAACTTTCTCTGACGCCATATCTCGTCTCTCCGAAGATGTAACTCCATCACGACCCAACAGAGCCACACTACCTCCTAAGCCGTTCTCCCTGTCCTTTCGATAAAAGTATGCCCTTTAATGTTGAAGTCCCATCTATGGCCTTCATTCAGCCACGACTCAGTGACGCCCACAACATCATACCGACCAATATATAATGGCACCAAGAGTACAGCCACCTTGTTCCTAAAGCTAAGCGCATTTAAATACAACACCTTCAGTTCTGCATCTGTGCCCTTATGGATTTTGCCTCTGTGGTGCAATTCAACACTTCATTATGTTTGCATTTCACCCCAATCATGAGCTTCTCCTTCCTTACATTCATGTTACACCTATCTTTACTTGTCAGCCTGCTGGCTCATCCTCGGCTCTACCATCCTGGTTCCCACGCCCCTCCCATATTAAAACACTCCCAACAGCTCCAGTTAAATCTTCCCGCAGGAATATTGGTACCCCTCCGATTTGTGCAACCTGTCCATTGTGTACAGGACACGCCTGTCCCAGAGATTGTCCCAATTATCCAAAAACCTGAATCGCTGACCCCCGCTGCAATTCTGCAGCCACACATTTATCTGCCACCTCATTCTATTCCGATGTTGACTGTCGCGTGGAACAGACAGCGATACCATGATTACTATGTTTGAGTTCCAGCTTCTCAGCTTCCTTCCTATCTCCCTATGTTCTGTTTTCCAGACCTCCTCCCTTTTTACTTCCTATGTCATCGTTTCAGTATGTACCACGACTCCTGGCTGTGTACCCTCCTTTTACAGGATATTGTGGACGTGTCCAGAAACATTTCGGACCCTGACATTTGGGAGGCAAAGAACCATCTATGTTTCATTTTTTATGTGCACTGAATCGCCTATCTGTCCTCCTGACTATAGAGTCCGCTATTATTACTGTGATCCTTTACAGTTTACTGCTCTTCTGGGCAACATTAGGGGATTGCCTCAATCCATATACAAGTTCCCTGTAGCAGAGGAGACTGTAGAGGTGTGGTAGGCATGTATTGTCTGAGTTCATGTACCAGCTCCTCGGAAGTGGGGACTGTAGAGGTGTGCTGAGGGCATATTTCCCGAGTTCCTGTCCCAGTCCCTCAGAGAATAAGAGACAGTAGAGTAGTGCAGGGTGTGTTATACCATGACTGGCTCAGCCTTGAAAAGGAAACTCTGTGGCTCAGTACTGACAGCTTAAACTGAAAGGACTATCAGGAACATCAGGTCCGTTATGAGAAAAGTAAAATGACGTAAATTGCCCATTGCCCCCTCCCCGTGTTTCCGTCTGCAGTATTGCAGTGTTCAACCGAAGCCGAGCAGTGAAAGCGGTGAAACGCCCCGCTCCACACAACACTCTCCTCTCTAGAATCACGTGTGCGCTTGGTGCTCGCTGGAACACCGGGGAATCTGCAAACAATGAACAGAGAGGAGAGCGGAGCCTTTAACTACATATCTGAATCAGATCAGAAATGTTTCTGGCACAACATTCAACTTCCGACACTCTGTTTCTGAGCTCCTAATTTCGTCCAAACAATGTCTTCAACAAGATTTTCTTTTGGGGGGTGAATACGTGAGGGTTTCGTGTTCATCTTAACAGTCAGTGACAACATATTTCTTTCCGTCCTCAGATGTTCGACAGAAACACATGGAGACTCTGCGGACACAGACTGAAACACTGAGAGTGAACACGATCCTGATGACGGAGAAGGTGAAGGTTTTCCAGCTGGTCGATCGATATGCTGAGCTCACGGTCATTTCTACTGTTCGAGATCGGAGACTGGTGGAACATGAGCTGCTGGCAAGAGGCAGAGACCACGAGGAGTGGAGAGAGAAACATCTCCGTGGAGAGCTAGAGAAAATCCGCATTGATCATCTGTTTCAGGGCAGTTACTCAAATAGTTTTTGGGAAAAACTGAAAAGATTCTTTGCGCGATCAACTTCGGGATGTTCAGCAGTAGTGGCCGGAGTCCCGGGAATAGGAAAAACAGCAATGGTTCAAAAGATCGTTTATGACTGGGCCACGGGGGAAATATATCAACAGTTCCATTTTGTCTTCAGTTTCAAATTCCGGGACTTAAACACCATTAACTGTAGAATAAACCTGAGGGAACTGATTCTGGATCAGTATCCTTACTTTGGAAAGTCCCTGAGAGAGGTCTGGAAGAACCCAAAGAGATTGTTGTTTATATTCGATGGTTTGGATGAATTCAAGCACAGTATCAATTTTGCAGACAGTTTGCTAGATACAGAACCCAGGCACCAATGCCCAGATCCCGAGTGGTGGTGTGCAGTGCCTGACATTTTGTACAGTTTAATCCAGCACAAGCTGCTCCCAGGGTGTTCAGTGCTGGTGACCACCCGTCCCACTGCGTTACATTTATTGGAAAAGGCTCGGATCAGTGTCTTTGCTGAAATCCTGGGATTTGTTGGTAAGGAACGGAAGGAATATTTCATCCGACATTTTGAAGATGAGACAGTGGCAGCTGCTGTTTACAAACACGTGGAGGAGAACGAGATCCTGTACACCATGAGCTACAACCCCTCCTACTGCTGGATCCTCGCCTTGGCACTGGGCCCCTTCTTCACACAAAGAGTCAGGGACCAGCAGAGAGTTCCCAAGACCATCACCCAACTATATTCCTACTACATTTACAACATCCTGAAAAACCACGGCCGTGAGATTGAGAACCCCCATGATGTGTTACTCAGGATTGGTCAGATGGCCTTCAGAGGAGTGTGCCAGAAGAAGATTGTGTTTACAGATGGAGATTTGATCAAGTACAATCTGCAGCCTTCCCAGTTCTTGTCCGGGTTCCTGATGGAGCTTTTGGAGAGAGAGGATTCTGCCCAGTGTGTGGTGTACACATTCCCACACCTCACCATCCAAGAGTTTGTAGCTGCAGTCGCACAATTCCTGGATCCGCATCCGGGGGATGTCCTGAAATTCCTCACTGAAGCCCACAACACAACAGATGGACGATTTGAGGTATTTCTCCGTTTTGTTGCTGGTCTCTCTTCCCCAATGACAGCTCGGGGCCTGGAGGAGTTTCTGGGTCCATTTCCTCATGAAACAACCTGCCGGGTGATTGACTGGGTGAAGGAGGAAGTTAAACGCCAAAGTGAAAACACCGGGAATGAAACTGGTCAAAGGAGCCTCCTGAACACATTGCACTACCTGTTTGAGTCTCAGAATAGTGGACTAGCTCAGGCCACACTGGGATCAGTGGAAACACTTTCATTCCGTGGAATGAGACTGACCCCGATTGACTGTGCGGTCCTGTCTCATGTCATTGGACTCTGTGAAACAATAAAACAGCTCAAACTGGAGTACAGCCTGCATCAGTGTGAAGGAATCCAGCGTCTGGGACCCGGGCTGCACAAGTGCCAGGATTTGAGGTAATTTGTTTTTAACTCTCAGTCTGAACAGTGGAACTGTTCCATTGTTTTGTTCCAATGTAAAGAACTTTGTTTAAAACTGTAGTAACTCAGATTGTGAAGAATTGTGAAAAATGCCCAGGGGATTGGTTGGTATTGCTCAAGGACGAGAGGGTTCTGGGATTCCTTGCAAAGGGCTGTTGGTGACTTCGAGAGATCAGTGACCAACAGCATTTGGTTTAATGGTAGTAGATGGCAGGAATGGCCATGTTTCTCGCTGCCTGTGACAAGTCCATTAATAATGTTCTTTCTCACTGTCACTAACACCCAGTCCGACACTGACTGCAGCAGGTGTGTCAAATCTTCACTTCTCCTTCCCATTGAGGGACAAGGGGGAGTCAGCAGACTGTCCGAGTCAGAGGGAGAGCATTTCTTCTATGAGATTCCCTCTCCCTGCCCTTCGCTGTGTGTTGCTATTTCCATCAGTCCACCTGTGTGACTGTGAACACAACCAGATACCCAGACCTCGTGGGTGCATCACTTTTCTCCGGATCGTGATCCACCCGTCCTTGCGATCTATTTCTGCCTCCTTGTCTTGTGGGTTCTTGTTTCCCTCATAATGGATCTCTCTACCACATCCAACTTCCTCCTGATTGGATCTCTTCAGCTTATTCTCCTTCCTCCTGTGGAATCTCTCTTCCCCATATCTCCTGTCGGATCTCTCTTCCCCATTCCCCTCACCTTTGAGGATCTCTTTCGCAATTTCCCGTGGACATATTCCAAAACACATCTCCTCCTTACTATGGAACTTCCGTCCACCTTTCAGCTATGACCCTTTCAACCCTCTCAAGTCAATAACACTTTTCTAAATATCGTGGAATGAGACAGAATTTGGGGACATTACAGTTTAACACCAATGGACGAAATCATTGATGTTCGGTGAATACCCTGGAGCTGGTCAGTGTGGGGCATTGACAGTGATGTGAACTCCAACCAGTGATTTACTGAAGGGTTTAATGTTTCCTGTAATATCTGTGTGAGAAAAATTCCCTCAGGCCCATTGTTCGAATCACTTTGTTCATCAATTTGTCTGTTTGCGTTTAGACTTGGGGATAATAAACTCGGAGATACAGGAGTGAAACTTGTGTCTGCGGCTCTGAGGAAACCGGAGTGTAAAATACAGAAACTGTGGTAAGTACCAGACTGTGGGAGATTGTGTTTACAGTCACTGGGTGTCTGACACTGAACATTAATCTGATCAGTAATTGTGCTACTGATAAACACTGAGAATTTGTATCTCCTGTCTCTTTGTGTCCTTTACCCTCCCTCTCTCTCATCTCCAGGCTGGACTATGTCGATCTCACAGATTCTGGTGCCGAGGATCTCGCATCCGCTCTCAGTACAAACCGATCACTGGTGGAGCTGAACCTGAGTGGTAATAAACTGGGAGATTCAGGAGTGAAACCGGTGTCAGCGGCTCTGAGAAACCCGGAGTGTAAAATGCAGGAACTGTGGTAAGTACCAGATTGTAGGAGATTGTGTTCACAGTCACTGGGTGTCTTATACCAAACATTAATGTGATCAGTAATTGTATTACTCATAAACACTGGGGATTTATGCCTTCTCCTGTCTCACTGCGTCCTTTACTCTCATCTCCAGGCTGTATAGTGTCAGTCTCACAGATTCTGGTGCCGAGATTCTCGCTTCCGATCTCAGTACAAACCGATCTCTGACGGTGCTGAGCTTGGCATCAAACTCGCTCACAGACCGATCTGTCCCCGTTTTCCGCCGTCTCATACTGAACAACCCGCGTCTGGAGCGGATCTAGTGAGTCTTGGTGTTAATGTTCAATGCTATAAAATATTAGCGGGTCCGCGGGTTTTCTGGTGATATATTTCTGTGGTTGTTGTTGAAACATTAACCCCAGCCCCCTGTTACGACACTATTGTGTAATACATTTATTTAATTTTTATTCCTCCACCTGTTACAGCCTGGCTGGGAATCAGTTTAGTGAGACCGGGAAGAAAGAAGTCGAGTCTTTGAAGGAACCCAGACCCGGACTGAGAGTGGAACTGTGAACATCTGCGTGTGTCAACATCCCCGCCCGCGGGATGGAGACATTTTGGCCGAATTTGCGCAATCCCCTTTAATGGGCGCCCTCCCCTTTAACTTCCCACGGTCCAAACGGACGCCGGCTCTGCCAAGCCCTCTGTGACATCAGAGATGGCTCCACAGTGACATAATTTCGCCTTACACCCAGCGTCGCTGCTCCCGGCGTACGTACTGGTTTGTATGTACGAACGAGCTCTGCTAATTGTGACCCAGGGAATCGCATTAACAGGAAGACCCCGTGGGTGGGGCTCAGTTCCCGGGATGATATTATTCCGGGAGAGAATATTTTTTTCAGTTTGGGCTGAGGATGATGCATTCGGCAGTCTGGGCGATATGATGATTTTAAATTGACAAATACCTCGGCAGTCACCCTGGATCTGCAGCGATCTCGGGCACGGCACTGAAGTGTGATTTTATAATCATCGATTCCCCAATGCAGAGTATCGGTGAGAAACGGGACTGATTCTTTAGCCTGTCACTCGTTGTCGCCGATCAGTTAACTGTGTGTGACTGTGAGTGAATTGGGAACAGTTTATTTATTCCCGCACGTCAGCAGCTCACACATCGTTTAGTTTACATTTGTCATGATGAAATCAATAAACCGCTGTAACTTCCTGTCTTGGTGTTGGATTTCAGTCTCAGTATTGGAGAAACAGTGACCTGGGGTTTCTACTGCCCCCCGCACCCGGTGAACAACAATAATGTGTCTGTGCTCCTCACACTGGTGCAGCGGCGTCTCAGCTCCAGGCTGAGGGATGTCAGTCAACCAGTACCTCTTCACTCCCCATTCACATCCAGGCTGACACACCGCTTCCTTGCATACCAGATACACGCACTATCCTGACCCCCATCTAGATCCCCGATGGATCACTTGGTACCCGAGTCACCCGAACTACAAACTACTCCAGCTGCTACCATCCGGTACATGCTAGTGTAGCATAAAAGCCAGGACCAACAGGCTCCGGGCAGCTTCTTCCACCAGGCAATCAGACTGACTTATTCGCGCTGAAGCAACCTCACTTCTATGTTGTGTTGACTGTCCTGTTGTACAAACCATTTACTACAAATTACTATAAATTGCGCATTGCGTATTTAGACAGAGAGTTAACGTAAACATATTTACTCCTTGGGTGTGTGAGATATGTAAGTAAAAAGTCAGAGAAACATAGAATATAGAAACCCTACATCACAGTACAGGCTCTTCGGCCCACAAAGCTGTGCCGAACATGTCCTTACCTGAGAAATCACCTAGGGTTACCCATTCCCCTCTATTTTTCTGATCTCCATGTACCTGTCCATGAGTCTCTTAAAAGACTCTATCATATCCGCCTCCACTACTGTCGCTGGCAGCCCATTCCATGCAATTCCCACTCTCTGCGTAAAAAATAACTACCCCTGACATCTTCTCTATGCCTACTTCCAAAAGCACTTAGCAGAGACACTGCCTGCTTATGGATCCTCGATCACGAACACTGATGAAATCAATAAAGAAGTTCTCTCACTTTACTGGTCCTTATTCTCACCACATCCGTCAAATGCAGAGGCGTGCAATGATGTCTGGGAAGGTTTGCTAAGGTCAGTCCAGAGGACGTATTGCGGCAGGACGCTCCACTGACTCGGGAGGAGCTGTCTACTGCCCTTCGGCAACTCCGGAGGGGTAAGTCACCTGGCTTAGATGGACTGAGTGTGGAGTTTCATCAGGCTTTCTGGGATGTCCTAGGGGTTCATTACAGCCTTGTCCTAGGGGAAAGACTAGCCACCGGGGAAATACCCCTCTCATGGCGGACAACTGTCGTGCTCCAAAAAGGGCGACCTCCGCATGCTAAAGAAATGGCGTCCGGCCTCTCTCTTGTGCATGCAATATAAGATCTTCACCCGGGCAATGGCCAACCATCTTGTCTCGGCATTGAGACAGGTGATCCATTCTGACCAATCTTACACTACCCTGGGCCACTCAATCCAGTACGGGGCCTGTACTGGAGACTGGGACTGGGAGACTGGGACTCTGGCAGCGTTTCTCTCTCTTGAGGAGGACAAAGCAATTTTCCTGGTGAGCACGCTGCAGGCCTTTGTGCTGGGACAACACTTCGTAGCCCGAGGTCGGCTCATATACTGTGTTGTAGAGTGCCTTTTTTAAGCTGAACAGATCATTGACAACCTCATTCCCTTCAGAAGAGTACGTCAGGTGTGACCGATGTCTGGCGAGATGTATGCGTTCTGAGTCGAACTATTTCAGACCATTCTTCCGCGAAGGCTATGGGTCTGGTTCTGCGTGAACCGGACATGGAGGTTCTCCTTTCGGCCTGCTCCTCGTGGTGACAGATTCCAGTGACCTGCGGAGTAGGCGCGAGCGCCTAGAAGTTTTTTCGAAAAGCCTCCTCCGCTAAGATCAACTGGGCGAAATGTTCTGGGCTCTTATTGGTCAGTGGCAGGTGGACTCTCTGCTGTAGGAAATGAGAGCGTGTGAGTGGAGTCCCAGCATTTCCTCTATCTGGCAGTCAAACCTGGGTCCTTCTGGGGAGACCTGGCTGGCGAACGGGCAGGACCTGGAGATAAAAGTCATGGCCCGGCTGGGGCGCTGGTCAGGCCTTCTCAGGGTGCTTTCCTAACGAAGCAGGGTGGAGGTCATAAACCAGCTGGTGGCTTCCGTGTTGTGGTATCGGATGGTCACCTTGACCTTACCCGCCCCCTTTGTCGCGAGAATGTAGAGCAAGTTAGTGGACTTCTTCTGGGGTAACAGGAAAATCTGGGGCTCTGCAACGGTCCTGAGCATGACAACGGGAGAGAGCGGACTGTCGCTGGTTTGCTTCTGTACGCAGTTTGCGGCTTCCCCCGTCAGTACTCTGCAGAGAAACCAGTACGCCGTTCACCCTCCAAGGTGCCACGCGTTAGCGACATTCTTTCTCTGAGGGGCTGCTGTCTCCTCGAAGAGATGCGGCTAATACTGGCATGGTTTTGCCGAGTCTGCCGTCACAACCTACAGAGTGTCTGCAACATGGTTGTCTCAGGCCAGGAATAGCCTCAGCTGGCAGAGGGTGCAGTTCTGGCCGATCCTTGCCTTACCCCAACCGCTGTTGACGCAACTCAGGTGTGTGACCGTCTCCGGCTGCGCTCACCTCTGGACCGCCGGATCTGCTTGTCGGGCTCAGGCCTCGTAATCCTGTCCGAGACCTGATTCTCACAGAACTTAAGCCGCCTCTTATCGACACCCACAATCCCATTCAGAAATGCAAGTAGGAGGTACCTGAATGGGCTGCTGCTCTATAACCTCTACTTCCTCCTCCTGGTCTACCGTTCCGTGACGCTGTCTTTCCACCTGCAGGTGAGGGGGTTCACCAATTAATGTCCCTTTACGAGGGAGTTCTTGCCATCAACAAGCAGATTTGGGATAGAGACTGCTGCATAGAGCCGTATCTTGTAACAAGTTCCTTCGTTGTACACAGTCTCCCAGCCGCATGTAACTTCCTCGCGCTGGAGGTGACCATGTACCAATGTGCACGGTGTGTGTGAGACTGCAGACTCCTTTCGCACATCTGCAAGAACTGCTGTTTGCGTACTGTTCACACTATAGCCCCACCCTACTTATATACGCTTATCCTGTAAGGAGAGGTCGAGGACGGATGTAGTTGTCCTTGTCAACTTGCTCCTGGGGCTGGCGGAAAAAGCTATCCGTGGGTCCACTAAGTGATGTATTTATTTAAAATGTGCGAATATTTGGTCAATGTGACGGCCAGGGATGGAGTGATACAATGATTGAAATGGCCACCGTGGCAAACAAAATGGCTGGCGAAGGAACTTGCGGTTTCCACGGTTCACGTGTGTTCCAGATGGTAATAAATGGATTTTAATTTGAAACTGCGCTATTTTTATATAGTGTTGAGGATATATGCTGAATATATTGGATGCCTCCCATTTGTTGATTGTCTCTGCATTGCTGTCCTTCTCTATTGCTAATGTGTATTTTATGTGAATTGAAGATCAACCCTCCCTTCACTGTTCTTTGTCATTCATACTGCTGTGAATATCTGTTTCTGCAACATGGCCAGCCGACTTTTTGATTGTCGCTTCTGTTTTATTTTCTATCCCTTAATCTATTTGCAAACAAAACACAACCGTAAATGACTTAAGTGACGGAAGAGAATGGCATGAACAGGGGCATCAGCAAATAGTTTAGTATGTATGCACTGGCGCGCGCGCGCGAGAGAGAGAGAGAGAGAGAGAGAGAGAGAGAGAGAGAGAGAGAGAGAGAGAGAGAGAGGAGAGAGAGAGAGAGAGAGAGAGAGAGAGAGAGAGAGAGAGAGAGAGAGAGAGAGAGAGAGAGAGAGAGAGAGAGAGAGAGAGAGAGAGAGAGAGAGAGAGAGAGAGAGAGAGAGAGAGAGAGAATGCATATTGTATTATATACATGTATAAAGTTTCCTATCCGTGCTGTGGATTTTGAAACGGTAAAGTAAGGGATAAAGCTGATAAGGCTGCCATTCACTGTCTAAGGCGATAATGGTTTTTAATTTGAATTTATTTGGTGTGTGACCTTGTTTGGCTCTCCTGCCCCTATTTCCACCAGGGCACTGCTGAGGTAAACCCAAGTACACCGGGTTTTATATTAAAGCAGGAGAAGATGACATTTGTTTGCGGTGCTGAATCTATAAATAACAGAAAATATCACACCAGTATTCACACCAAAAAGCGTTTTGCCGGATGTGTTTGTAACCCACAGGGCAGTGAATGACAGCCCTATCAGCCCATTATATTCCTACAGGTAATTCGTCGCCACAGTATTTCAGCATCTAACTGCTCCTCAGGTGGATTCAACAGCGGTTTTGTCCGACAAGATTCTCGGCACACGTTGTGTTCTACACACAAACACACACACGCACACGCACACGCACGCACGCACACACACACACACACACACACACACACACACACACACACACACACACACACACACACACACACACACACACACACACACACACAAATACTACAAATGTGGGGATGATAGTTTAAGGGATGGAGGGAACCGTGGACAGCTCTGGACTTCATGGTATCGAAAATAAATGTACAGGGGAGGCTGATCAAAATGATTTAAGCATTGATGTCGTCCGGGGCTGATGGAGAGTGTCTGTGTACACAGCCGCTTTGTTGTATATCTGGTGAGTCAGAATGTGACGGGGTGGGGTGGGGTGGGGTTTCTTCCTGAGCGGCCAGTGTGGAGCTGTTGTTTATAAAAAAGTGAATGGCGTTAAGTTAAATGTTGCAGTAGGAGACCGAGAGGGCTTTCATGTGTCCCTGAATCCAGAGCACACTGAGGGGAAACCGGATCTAATTGTCAGCAGGCGTGACAGTGAAAAGTGCCGAAAATGCTGGAAACATCATTTCGTGGAAAGAGAACCACAGTGAAAGTTTCAGGTTGGAAAATGGGAACAGTCGTGACCGCTGACAACACAACTGTGGAAAGTTGTAAATACAGAAGATCATTTACTGGTCTCATTAACATTTTGTTCGAGTTATACAGAGGGATCGGAATAAGGTAAAGCCAATGATATTGACGTGTTCGTGTTAGATGCCCACAGCATTTACACCTGAGACACTGCCGGTGATGTAATTTGTTTGTTCAATAACAATGGTCAGAGGTGGGACCCTATCACTGGAGATTGATCCCCTGTATAAATCAGAGCCAGTTGCAGTACGTCAGTCCAGAGTGTCTTGCCGAGCTGTGGAATTCAGAAAAATAGCGTTCACTGTGTGGGATATGGAATATCGTTCACAAATGGGATATCCAGTAATGTGGCGGATTGAGGTCATTTACTACCCTGTTATTTCAGCCGATGGAATTCCCGGTAAGCCGCTGTCACACCTGCAAACGGCAGAAACTGAGAGTTAATTTCGATGATCTGAAGTGTTTCTCTTGCTACTTGTTTCCCCAGCCATCTGCCCAGTCCCCGCTTTTCAGTCATGGGCAGAAGGCGCCGGCAATATTAATCCCATTGCTTTCATGGTAGGCTATTGGAGCCGAGATGCTGCCTTTGACTGAAATCCTCTCCGCTGCCTCGATGTCATGGAATAACTATGAATCGAAACGTCTGCACAGGAGGACACCGGGCTTCACTGCGCCTGTGCATTTTGTGGTTCTGTCCACAGGAATTGAGTGTGAATTGCGTGACGGCGTGATGGAAATGTGAGCAGAGGGAACTGCAGATGTGGATTTCATTTCATTCCTGTGCTGCTCAGAGACAGTGATGCTCATTCTGTCCATCCCTCACTGCGGCTGAGGAATCAGTTAAGCAGCTGGCTTGTCGTCGGTTTGGGAATTCACCCAGATTTAACCCAATTACAAAACTCGCGATAAGTTCTCGGTCACCCCGATACTGCACACTCCTAGTCGCTACAGATGTCCTTGGTCCGATGGCCGCACTGTCACGCCGATAGTCACACATCTAGCGGGTTCATAAGTTCTGGATCCGTTTTTTTAAATTTTTTGATGCAGAGAAACAATCACAAGATCTAATCTGATTTGAACACACTGGTGTTCTATTTAACCGACTAGCCAGTAACCTCTCTGCTTCCTTTACTCTCTCTTGCAGTGAACCTGGAGGCGATTATCATCCTGTCCGGAGGAAAGTGCGGTCTCTCTAAATCAGGGGTGTCAAACTCATTTTAGGTCACGGGCCGGATTGAGCAAAATGCAGCTTCATGCGGGCCGGATCAGTCGGACGCGTGCGAACGCAGCTTTCGTTGCCTCCGTTTTTTCAGCCTGCTCTCATGTGTCTCAGTCTCTGCTATAACTACAAAGTGTTTCACTTTACAAATTCCGTTTCTTATGAAGAAGACTGCCGAATAAACACTAAAAACCCTGAAAACCTGGTACCTGAATAAACTCAGCATTAGCCATATCATACGCCATAGGCGCTTCGATTACTGGGGCCAGCTTTAATAGTAATTAGATATTATCTCGCGGGCCAAAGATAATTCCACTGCGGGCCGGATTTGGCCCGCGGGCCTTGAGTTTGACATATATGCTCTAAATGTATCACTCTCCACCTGCTGGAAATGGCAGCGACCGATCTCCTGGTCCTTATCTCCGACCCACTGCTGAAGAGGACTGTTTACATATACTTTTGGTCATCCTTCGGTCTCCCGTCTGCAGGGTCGTTGTTTCCCTATTTGTAACAAGCACCAGGTCTCTGTCTGGCTGATAGTCGCGTTCACCTGTGACAGATTGTGGCCATTTGTTGCGAAAACAAATACAAAATACTGCAACAAAAGAACGGCGGCTGTGGTTATCGGGACAGTGAGTGTTCTGGGCTGTTTAGACAGTATCCCTTTCTGCTTTACATTAGAGTCTTCGGTGATAATTAATTGAGTTTTCTATGGGTGCTTGACCAAAAAGAGTTTTTCTACGTCCCCTCCGTGGGCCGCACTTCACATAATTTATCGCATATTTATCAGTGCTCTGACAGTTAGACGAATATTTTCCGCCAATAAAGTCCGGGTGGGGCTCCGGGGCGGCAACAGCGAAAATAAAGACAGGGACTCGGAGATGGAGAGCCGAAGGAAATCGTTCGTTTTACTCTTCAGTATAACCGATAGTTTTATATTTCTGTGGTTAACGCGACTGGTTTTTAATATCTACGTAAGATTACAATCATCCTCCGTTACTCGGTAGCGGATCCAATTTATATCGCGGACACCACGGCGACGATGCTGCAGTTCCTCAGCTCCTGCACCGACACATGTATTTACGCAGTGACTCAGGGCAAGCTTAGCGAGGAGCTCAAGAACGCGCTGAAATATTCGCTGAAAGTGTTAACCAAATTCTTTAAATCATAGAGCGACCAGCTGGTTTCTGCAGTAGAATTAAGGCAAACAACGTGTTCCCTCCATAAGCTACCCACTTGCCGAAGTGTAGAGCCACGGTTACTATCGATGCAATGCTCCTCAGACAGGATGAAGAGGTCAATACTCCCCAATGCCATTAGGCTTTACAATTCTACCGCCAGGACTTAAGAACTTTTAAAAAGTTATTATTAATGCTTTTTGAGATAGTGATTTAGATGTATATCATATTTTTTACTGAGTTAAGTATTGTATGTA
Organism: Hemitrygon akajei; assembly: GCF_048418815.1. NCBI lineage: Eukaryota > Metazoa > Chordata > Chondrichthyes > Myliobatiformes > Dasyatidae > Hemitrygon > Hemitrygon akajei. Next base: position 624,305 of record NW_027332059.1, read on the forward strand.
ATTAGTTTTGCTACAACAAGTGTATGGGACATTGGAAAAAAAGTTTGAATTTCCCCATGGGGATGAATAAAGTATCTATCTATCTAACAACTGAGCGCTCTGAAATTCGCAGACATTTAGTGGTGATATGTTTCACTCGCTATCCACCAAGTATAGGTGAAATGTGTCCTTCATCAGGTTTCCCTTAAACATGTCGGACTCGCCTCAATGGTAATTCACCCTGATGGACTCTCTGTAGAACTCGGAAACTGTCCGGGACGGTCCACTCTGGTCCCGCCCGTTTTATTTTCATTCTCTCCATTGCATCTCATTCTTCGCTCTGGTGATGCTGACAGCGCCTTACTCCGGGTTTGCTCAGTCAGGATGGATCGGCTCCCTTTCCTCCACCCTCTCCGCTGATTCTCATTCTCCCATTTAGTGATGCTCATGGTGTTTTACTCCCAATCTCTCTCACGATTCCCTCGATTCCACCGGAAACTACCTCGATTATCTCTTCGACCGCGTGAAACACCAGTTCAGAAACATAGAAACATAGAAAAGCTACAGAACAATTCGGTCCACCAAGCCGTGGCAACATGTTCTTACCTTAGAATCACCTAGGCTTTAGACATAGCGCTCTATTTTTCTAAGCTCCAGGTAGTCATCCAGAAGTCTCTTAAAAGACCCTATCGTTTCTGGCTCCACCATCGGCAGCCCATTCCACGCACTCACCACTCCCTGTGTAAAAATCTTACCCCTGACATCTCCTCTGTACCTGCCTTCAAGCACATTAAAACTATGCCCTGTCGTGCTAGCTATTTCAGCCCTTGGGAAAAGCCCCTGACTATCCACACGATCAATGCCTCTCATTATCTTGAACACCTCTATCAGGTCACCTCTCATTCTAGTTGCTCCAAGAAGAAAAGGCCGAGTTCAAACAACCTATTCTCATAAGGCATGCTCCCCAATCCAGGCAACATCCTTGTAAATCTCCTCTGCACCCTTTCTATGGCTTCCACGTTCTTCCTGTAGTGAGGCGACCAGAACTGAGCACAGTACTCCAAGTGGGGTCTGAACAGGGTCCTATATAGCTGCAACGTTCTCTCTAGACTCCTGAATTCAATTCCACGATTGATGAAGACCAATACACTGTACGCCGTCTTAACCGTAGAGTCAGCCGCGTGCTGCTTTGAGTGACATATGGACTCGGACCCCAAGATCCCTCTGATCCTCCATACTGCCAACAGTCATACCATTAATACTATATTCTACCATCATATTTGAAGTACCAAAATGAACCACCTCACACTTTTCTGGGTTGAACTCCATCTGTCATTTCTCAGCCCAGTTTTGCGTCCTATCAATGTCCCACTGTAACCTCTGACAACCTTCCACATTATCAACAGCACCCCCAAATGTTGTGGGATCAGAAAAATGACTAACACACCCCTCAACTTCCTCATCCAGGTCATGTATAAAAATTGCAACGAGTAGGGTTGGCAGAACAGATCCCTGAGGCACACCACTGTCATCGGCCTCCATACACAATATGACCCGTCTACAACCACACTTTGCATTCTGTGGGCAAGCCAGTTCCGGATCCACAAGGCAATGTCCTCTTGATCTCATGTCTTCTTACTTTCTCAGAAAGCCTGGCATTGGGTACCTGATCAAATGCCTTGCTAAAATCCATATAACGTACATCTATCACTCTACCTTCAACAATGTGTTCAGTCACTTCCTCAAAAAATTCAATCAGGCTCGTATGGCACGAATTGCGTTTACAAAGCCATGTTGATTATTCATAATCATATTATGCCTCTCTAATGTTCATAAATCCTGCGTCGTAGGATCTTCTCCATCACCTTCCTAACCATTGAAGTAAGACTATCTGCCCTATAATTTCCCGGGCTATCCCTACTCACTTGAATTAGGGAGCAGCACACGCAACCCTCCAATAAACCAGAACCTCTCCCATCCCCATTGATGATGTAAAGATCATTGTTAGAGGCTTAGGAATCCCCTCTCTCGCTTCCCACAATAGTCTGGGGTACATCCCTTTCGGACCCTGTGACTTATCCAAAGATGCTTTCAAAAAGCTCCAGCCCTTCCTCTTCCTTAATAGCTACATGGGCAAGCTGTTCAGTCTTCTGCATGTCATCCCCACAATCGCCAAAGGACAGTGGACAGAGAACAGAGGAGCAGTGGGCAGTCCAAACTCTTCTTAACCCCCGGCATTGGTGGAGCTGGACTTATAGCTGGAGACAGGCATCAGGTAACACTACTCTTGCCAATGAGCATTAACTGGATTGGGAAATGGCTTGCAATCCATATCTTGACACAGAGTAGCACAGACAGCAGGCAATTCTTATTTTGACTCGAAGTAGCACAGGAAGCGACAACCGGCCGGCAATACTCAGCTGGACACGAAGAGACATAATTCCCCAAGTACACCTAGGTACTGAAGCAACTTTGAATCCACCGCTCTCGGCGGCCTGGACGTACATGACCGAACTGGCAGTGGTAACAGTCTAGCACTGAACAGATGTAAACCGGAGTTTTTATGTTGGCGGTTCAGAAGAGAATTAGTTGTTTTAATCAAGAAGCCCGGGAGAACACGGGGAACAGTGAATGAAGAGAAAACGAGGAGTCAATGGGCAGGACCATTGCAGTCGTAATTTCCCGGAGGTTTGCCTGTTCCCAGCATGCGGACAACTGTGGACAAGATGCCATTAAAGGGCTAAGTATTTACTCTGGTCAATAACCCAGAATCACTCAACACCACAATGCTGAACTCTTGCAGTCGTTCAGTCCCGGATAGCTTCCTGTCTCTATCACCGGTCAATCTGTCTTTCTCCTACGTAGAACATAAAAAGGGAGAGCACAGAAACAGGCACTTTGTCCCACAGAGACTGCCAACAATGTCGCCATATTAAACGGAAACCACCTACCGATACATGCTCAGTCTCCCTGCATTCCCTGGCAATCCATGTGTCAACCATTATTGTAACAGTGATCTTGGGCTACTGGGTTCTCTGCTCTCAGAAGCTTTTTGACCATCTTTGTGAATTAGGGAAAGGGAGAAAGGATGGACTGAATGACTCTGGAGGGAGAGCGTGGCACCGTCATAGAGCCAAAGTACAGGAAGTGTGCAGTGGAAGCGAGAGCGAACGAACGAGAGGTGGGAGTTAGGGGTAGGAGACTGGGAGGGAACGAAGGGGTGAGGGAGAGAGTAGGGGAACAGAGACAGAGAGAAAGAATACGGCAGTGGAGAGATTGAGAGAAATGGAATGAAGGTGAGAGAGAGAAGGGGAGTAAAGTGTGGAAATGCGGCAGATAGGAGGGAAGGGAGAGGGATCAAGAAGGGCGACAGAGTGAGGGATGGAAATGAGAGGTGGAGGAACAGAGCCAGGGAGGCGAAAGTAAGTGAGGTTGGCTGTTCAGAGGTAGGGAGAATTAGTGGGGCTGCAGGTGGGAGGGACAGAAAAAGAGTGTGGTAAAAGAACGGATCAAATGACAGAGGTGGCGAGGCAGAATGGAGCAGACCTGAGGCAGGGTTGGGTAGTGCGAAGAGGTAAGCAAGAGCGAGGAGAAAGAGGTATGCTGAGATAATGTGGTGAAACAGGCATAAAGTGAGGCTTGTAGGGGATAGGGAGAGGCATCGAGGGGAGGATCTTCTGGCCTACAAAAGCGGGAGAGGAAAAAGGAGAGGGGGAGAGAGAGGGGGTGGGAAAGATGGGGGAAAGGAGACGGTCAGATGGGTTAGGGAGAGATGGGGGAGAGAGGGGAGAGTGGGAGGGAGGCAGAGGGAGAGCGAGGGGTAGAGGGGGAGAGAGGGGAGAAGGGGGAGATCGGGGACAGTATGGGATCAGAGGGATCTTGGGGTCCAAGTCCATAGGATACTCAAAGCTGTCATGCAGGTTGACAGTGTGGTTAAGAAGTCATGTTGCAGCTTTAGGACCCTAGTGGGACCCGACTTGCGGTACTATACTCAGTTCTGTCGCCTCACTACCGAAAGGATATGGATACCCTAGAAAGGGTGCAGAGGGGATTTACAAGGATGTTGCCTGGATTGAGGAGCATTCATAGGTTGAATGAACTCGGACTTTCTCCTTGGAGTGACGGAGGATGAGTGGTGACCCGAAAGAGGTGTATAAGATGATGAGAGGCATTGATCGTGTGGATAGTCAGAGGCTTTTTTTCCCAGGGCTAAAGTGGCTGCCACGAGAGGACACAGGTTTAATGTGCTTGGAAGTAAGTACAGAGGAGATGTCAGAGTTAAGTTGTTTTTTTTATGCAGAGTGTGTGAGTACGTGGAATGGGCTGCCGACAACGGTGGTGGAGGTGGATACAATAGGGTCTTTTAAGAGACTCCTGGACAGGTACATGCAACTCAGAAAAATAGAGGATAATGTGTAACTCTAGGTAATTTCTAAAATGAGGATATGTTTGACATAAGTTTGTGGGCCGAAAGGCTTGTATTATGCGTAAGATTTCTATGTTTCTATGGGGAGTAAAAAGGAAATCGGCAAGAGGTTCAATCCAGGAGCAAGCGGAGACAGTGTTCCAATCTGGAAAGTCGCGTTTGTGGATCGTTGTGCTCATGACATGAAGTGGCTTCTGCTTTATCTCCTTGCCAACAGCCCTACAGCTTCCAGGTCTGACCTTTCGCGGCTTTTGTTCAACCGTCTCATGTTTCTTACCCATGTACTCTGTGAGTTCGACTCTCTTCACAATTAAGCCATATTGTTCCTTTTCCCAAACTGCATTTTCATTTGTTTCTCAACACTGTATGCCATCTGTCACTTTTATGCCCACTCTCCCAATTTGTCAAAGTCCTGCTGCAATTGCATTGCTTCCTCAGCACTGACCACCCCTCCACCTATCGTCCTATCATCCGCAAACTTTGCCACAGAGCCACCAGTTCCTCAATCTAATTCATTGATAATGTGGCAAACAGCGGTCCGAAAGCGGATCCCTGAGGAACATCACTAGTCACTGCTAGCCAACCACTAAAGGCCCCTTTTCATCTCACTCACTGCCTCTTGTCTGTCAGCCATTCCTCATTCCATGTCAGTATCATTTCTGTAATGTCATACATTCCTATCTTGTTAAACAGCCTCTTGTGTGGCAGTGTCTTGCCACGGATCTCGCCACCTCTTTCAGTAGAAAGCTTCTGAGAGTTAGAACTGGCAGGTGATCAATAGGAAGACCCACGAATGAGTCTTGGGTTCAGGCGATGCGAACAGGGAAAGTAAAATACAGAAACTGATTTAAGTATCGGTCTGTGAGAGATTGTTTTCAATATCACTGGGTGACTGTGTTATCAGTGATTAAAATGCAATGTTGGAAAATCCATGGTCATGCACTTTGATAGTAGAAATAAATGTGTGGACTATTTTCTAAACGGGGAGAAAACCCAAAAATCTGAGATAGAAAGGGACTTCGGAGTAAAGGTTAACTTGCATTTCGAGTCGGTGGTGAGGAAGGCAAATGCCATGTTAGCATTCATTTTAAGTGGTCTAGCATGCCAGAACAAGGATGTGATGCTGAAGCTTTATAGGGCATCGTGATTCACGTTTGTGCAAGTTTTGAAACATAACGCATCCATTGTTATTGATGCTGCTGTACAATCTGTACACTTCTTTATTCTTCAAACTCTTTAATGCGTACTGGGATTGAACTGACTTCCGAGGAAAAGAATCAGGTTAAGTCGCTTTGCAGGGAATGTAGATCAATGGTTGGCATCTCCTGTTGCCAGTTGACTCGTTCTCATGTGGACAGAAGGACAGAGATTGTTCAACATCAGATGTTTGTCCGGTGAACTCGCGTGCGTCCTAAACAGACAGGCAGGTTCAGGCCTGAATTTCCTATCAAATCCAACTGATGGTCACATGACAGATTCCAGAAGGTTACCGACGTTAATATAAAACAGGTTATGTCGAATTACATAAAATTATTCAGGATACATGAAATTATTCATACATATTCCCACGAACTACAGGTGCAATAATTCTCAATTTCCATTACCCCTGTACTTGTCAAAGGGCTGCTCCGTCGTCAGGATCCGAAGGGATTTGACCCGTTCCATCGATTACTTCAGTGTATATCAACTATTAACTGATATTGCCTGCTGTTTTACAGGGGACAGGCCGCTTTTTGATATCGCAAGGACGCGGCCTAGAAGCTAAGCGCGCCTTTGGGTTTCCGAGGCGTCGCAGCCCTGTGGAAGAGCCGACTGAAACGACGCGGGAGAAAAGGGAACATCGGCAACAGCTGATCGGCTATCGGGGGCTCTGTACTCTCCTCGGTAAACTGCGCGCTCTCTCTCTCTTTCGGTGTCTGAGATTGCGTTACCGATTCTCCAGTGGGAGATCTCAGGGGAGAAAAGTGACGCGACAGATTATACCATCGCAAATCAGCGAGTTGTTTTGTTTATGTCTTCCCTGAATTTCTTTGTTATTACTTTTAAGAATAGAAACAGGTAATATCAGTAACGGGGAGGTTAACGCGAGCCTGACCTATCAGGAAGGGAGCTTTTATAATATCGGTAAGGCGTGAAAGGAACTGATTTCCTCGGATACCCTCGGCCCAATTTATCCGAAGCTATTTGTTAAACAATCATATCATCGGGCTCGTACACACACAATCCCCAAATGTCACTCATCAGACTGGATGCATTTCTGCATCCAGACTCCGAGTGAATAACAAGGTCCGAAAAGAAATCGGCTAAAGGTTTGACGGCCATGCACAGAAGCTCTCTTTCAGAAGGAAGCTCTGTTGTCGGAATTCGGGGGGTGACGACACTCATCGTTTCACAAACCCATGCTGTGCCCAGACGGATGGTGCTGAACTGACCACCTATCGGAGATTATTTTACAACTTTACACGCACTACATTGCCATCATAATCACAACATAATTAAGCAAAACCATAATGATGCGCGAAATGGTTAAAATATGTTAGACCATGCGTTACTTTAATTTATCGGGCCAAGTAAAGACCGTTGGACTAGGATAATCAGCATCTTTCGTACATTGGATCGTGGCTCAACTCGTGTTGGAATCATATTTGATTTTGATTCTGTCTTATAGTTTGCCTCAGAGTATAACTAAGTTCTGGAATCCTTCACGATTTAACGACAGTCTGATTTCCCCGTCAGGTAAAAACAAAAACGTTGTGCAAAATTGATGTTAGTTACAGCCACTTAATCAACAGAAAAGGAGTTCCGCTCCTGCACAGCCTGGTCTGCAACAGTTCGATAGAGCAGCTCTACCAAAAATCTGAATAATTCACATTCCGCAACGCATCATACCCCCAGAGGAAGTGACGTCAGCGGTCGTTCTGTGGTCCTGCAGAGAACATACTTACTTTTCAATTCCCGGTGCTTCAGTGAACACTTCATTCTTCCATCTCCTGTGGGGATCTAACGTGTGTCACAAGGATCGTGACAGAAAATCATTCCGAATTAATGCAATAAGCATATATAACCGCACGTCTCTTTGCGATAGGAGAACACACATAGGAGTAAAATAGCCTCTATCTTAATATTTGATAAATTATTATTGCTCACTACTGCAAATCATTGCACATTGGCAAATTATACCGTGTGCATTATTATTCTGTACTTTATTATCAGGTTAATCTGCAACACCGCTCAGTCTGTTTATAACTGTTGCTACTCTAACGAATGGTGTTTTCCCCACTCGCGATCAATAAAATATTATTATCATCATCATCATCATCATCATCATCATCATCATCATCATCATCATCATCGAGGCTGGTGGTCCAAGCCTAACATCTAATTGCCGACACTTTCCAAAATATATACCTTCACACAAACAAAAAGACCGACGGGATGCATCACTGTTTAGTATGGGAATACGAATCCCTTTGAACGGAACATCCTACAAAAGGCAGTGGTTACGGTCTATTACAACCATGGGTAAAGCCCACCCAACAATTGGGACAACATACATGAAACGCTGTCTTAGGAAAGCAGCATATACCATCAAAGATCCTCACCACCTCATTCAGGCTCGTTTCACACTGCTGCCATCAGATAGAATGTGCACGACCCTAAAGACTCTCAGCAAACAGGTGCAAGGAGAGTTATTACCGCTCAGCAATCAGGCTCTTGAACAAATAGGAATAACCACACTCACTTGCCCATCCATTGAGATGTTCTCACATGCAGTGAACTCACTTTGTTATTTCGTACCCTCGTTACTTATTGCTATTTCTGTATATTTGCATTTGGACAGTTTGTTGTTTTCTATTCTGTACTTGATTTTTTATTAATCCCATTACAGATAAAATTCCATTAATTCTTGAGTATGCACGCAGGGAAAATAACTTCAAGGTTGTATGCGGTGACATTTGCGTACTCCGATAATAAAGTTTACTTTGAACTGTGAGAACAGACTGCGCCAGCACAGTGATAATGAGGGTATAGTCTCTCTGACGATAGCAGTCTGCGATTGATAGTGGAGGTTTTATTGTTACTTTTTACGTGGTCACTGCAAACAGTCATGTCCAACCCCCCTCCAGCAGCACTGAATGTACTCATATTAAACGATTGTAATCAGCTTTGCAGGAAAGAGAATACGGTGGACTCCGTTTAATTGGGCATCGGTTCATTTGGCATTTTCCTATTAGGATGAACTCTAAAAGAACAAGGGATAAACCAGGAACATAGACGAAACTCCCTTCGTTTATTTGCGACTCTATACCATTTAATTGGAGGTAGGAGATTGATGCCGACACTTCCTAACTGGCATTAGTCGTAGGCACATGTGTGGCTGTTAGACACTACACTGGGTCTGGAGACAACTGTTTATACATAGAGTCAGTTACGAGAGTTTGAATTCAATAGCAAGGTTTTTGGAACCGATAGCTGGCAAGAAATAAGCAGATTGATAATTTGGAACAGTTTTGATCACCGCAGTTTCAAGCATTTAGGCATTATGATACCAGAAACAGCTGGGGGCGAAAATATACCAATTTCATAAGCTCAACAAGTTACGAACAAAGAGAATCGACTATTAACTTGAATGTGAAAATACAAATGAATATTTGGAGAATGCAATTCTCTAAAGAATTGCCCTAAGGCAGTCGATGATCTGCACCAGATTTCTGCGCAGATTTTGTCCTTTTTTAAGGTCAATCGGAAAAAAAAAACAAAGCAGGTGATTTCTATACTCCATAAGTATTAGGATCTCATACGCAGTTTTATGGTACTGAAGAGGTATTGGTGAATTCTAATTTGTTCTGTATTTCATTTAAATACATACATTTTCACTCAGCGAATCGAAGGATTTTCCTTTTCATATCTGAGAATAATTCTATGAATCTTCCCCAACTAGCCCTCATCACTCTCTGGCAATTTCTCCTCCAATAGGAAGCGGTGCAACATTTGTCACTACAGGCGTTCTTGTCAGCAGATGGAGACATAAAATACCCTTCAGATGAGGCACAGATTCTGGACTAGCTCCTCGAAACTCGCCGACTGCATGCACTCTCTTGATATGCCACCTCTACATCAGCGAGATCTAGGGTACACTTGGTGATTGTTTACGGGAATTGGTAAGTCTGATCAACACCAGTCATCGTCAGCTTCCAATAATGGCATTTCAATTTCCCTAATCATTCATACACCGAACTACTATGGGAAGCCTTATTATGCACCTTTTTGTAATCCATATACACTACAACCTCTGGTTTACTTTCATAAATGTGGGTCCTCGCAGCATCAAAAAATTCAATTAGGCTAGAGAGGCATGGCTTACCCCCACCCCCTCCACCCCCACATATTGACTAGCTATACTGAATATCCCTAATCAGGCTATGCTTCTCCAAAGACATGTAAATCCTGTATCGACGAATCATCTACCAATGATGGTCTACCATGATTCACTCTCAGATAATATCAACTCCTTTAAGGCAAGTTTAAGGGAGGAAAGAATTAAGTCTGTTGGAGTAGCTGGAGCATCTCTTGACCCTGTGATCTTTCTCTCGGAGGCCTAAGCTGGAACATCGTTTGAGAGGGTGAAATCTGGCGTCAGGTCCTGATGACGATCTGAAACCCTTCGCCAAACAGCTGGCTGCAGTTTTCAGAGACACCTTCAATCATTTTTCGCGCGAGGAGTAAGTTCCCATCTGCTTCTAATGAGCTGCAATCATACCAGTGCGCAAGAAGCTTCAACGGCTGTCGCCCAGTTACATTTACATTTACTGTGACGGAGTACTTAGACTAGTGATTGATTATAGCTAAACAGGGACCGGGACCTATTGTAAATTGCGGGACGTCATAAGAAGTCTACGGCCGATGCAATCTCATTGGCTCTCCTCTTGGCTTTGGATCACATGGACAAAATCAATAACACGTCAGGCTGCTAGTTGTTGATGCAACCCATTATAAGCTCATTACGAATGAACAAACTCCAAAACCTCGGTCTCCGTGCTTCGCTCTGCAACTAGCGAGGATGCCTAAAACTTTTGCATTGTACTAGAATTGTCAACGTGGAGTGGAGAACGAGTTTGTATATCTATCGGGAGCAAAGAATGTTTGGAAAGGCTCGTGGGGAGCGCCGTAGTAAGATCATGGGACATGTGGCCGAGAAGCAGAGCCACGGTCAGGGGTGGGGATCTGTAGTGTAGGTGCAGACACATCCAGCCCTGAAAATAGACGATGCTTTTTGATTCCAAATAATTGGTTTATTGATTATTACAGAATGCCTCTCTGGTGATTCCCGCTTCTTCTCCATTTTTCCATCCATGATTCCCCTCTCCCACTTCCCTTTCCGCAATCAGACTTCCATAGGGACCCTTGTCAGAATCAAGTTTATCTTCACTCATGAAATTGTGTCATGAAATTAAATGCTTTAAATTATTATTGTGGTAGCAGTACAGTGCATGCATAACTCTACCACAGTACTATGCCGTTATCAGAGTGCTGTAGTTACTTCATACTCTAAGTACTATAGTATAGCTATATATGTGCGTAAAACGTTTGTACAAAACTGTATAAATTTGTCAATTATACAAATACTGTTGGTAGAATTTCAGATGGTGAAGAGGAGGGGTGCGGGGGCAAGGTAGATCTGCTGGTTGAGTGTTGTCGCAACAACAACCTTATACCCAGCGTCAGTAAGATCAGTAAATTCATTGTGGATTTCAGGAAGGTGTAGTCAATTGAACACGTACCAGCCCTGGTCGATGGATCAGCAGGAGAAAGCGTAAACGGTTTCAATTTGCTTGGTATCAACATCTCAGAAGAGCTGTCCTGGGCCCAAGGTGTTAATGAAATTACAAAGAAGGCACAAGAGGAGCTCTGTTTGATTAGGAGTTTGTGGACACGGTGTGAAGTTAAAGACTCTCACAAATGTCTGAAGATGTGCGTTTGATTGCATTCTAACTGGTTAAATCTCCGTCTGCTCAGTATTCAATAAAGCTACGGGACATTGAGGACTAAGCTTCTATCATGGACAATAAACTCCCCAGCATCGAAGATATCTTCAAAAAGCGATGTTTCAAAAACACGGCATCGATCATAAAGGACTCTCATCACACAGGACATGCCTTCTTCTAATTTCTGACATCAAGAAGAAGGGAGAGGAACCCGAAAACACATATTCCACTTTTTGGGATCAGCGACTTCTCCTATACCTTGAGATTTAAAAATCGATAGTGAACGAGGGAAAACAATGCATGACAGACTGAACAATCAGTCGTGCTTTTCTCCGTTTCGTTGCATGGGGAACAGCTGATTGTGAAATCACAATTCGCGATAGCATTCATTATCGTGACAAATCTGGTGACAAGAAGGGACTTAATTGACAGTTTGACATTATTATGTCGTCAGACTACTGTGTGAATTACAGTAAAATTTCCCGCTGCACCATCTGCAGAAAAGCGACGAGTGATTTTCTTCCCCGATCATCTAACCCTGGGCAGCGAATGTGTTCCCAGGCTGGGACACACCCATGATTTCTCTAGTCCAAATGCACATGACCCCACTATGGGGCGAGTACCTTGCACCTGGGAAAATCAGCGTCGGATGAACAGCCAACTGTGCCACCTGGTAGCAGGATCGCGTATCCAGCCGCCATATGCTCAGCTCGAACCGGGATCTACTGGAATCTTTGATAGAAATCTCAAACTTGCCCGTTAAAAGGAAGTACGGATAATCAGCCCAAAGTGTTTCTATTCCGCTGGTCATGCTGTTCACATAGAGAGCCGATCACAGGATTACTGCCAGTCCTGGTCTGGGTTCCTGCAAAGATCTAAATTCCTTCTCCCCGGTCCGACTGAATGCATTGTCCCTCAGCCTGAAGAAGATGGAATAATAAGGAAGAAATGAACGGATTACACTGTGTGAACAACAGCGATCTGCGCTAATATTTCAACACGATGTTATCGAAAAATATTATTAGAGGAAACAGTAACACCAGTGATTTTATCTACTGAACAGAAGCACAAAGACTCACTCGATCCACTGAAGGCTTGCGGCGGTCAGTATGAAGCGACGGAGAGCGGGGACAGATCGATCTGTGAATGAGTTCGATCCCAGATCCAATACATTCAGAGAAGTGTTTTCACTGAGAGCGGAGGCGAGATCCTCGGTGCAAGAATCAGTGAGACCTGTCTTGTACAGACTGAAGATGAGAGAGATGAAAGACACGCAGAGAAACGTGACAGGGTGAAAATCCCCAATGTTTATCAGTAACACAATTAATGGTCATAACAATCTTCAACCTGAAACAAATTCTCCAGTATTTTGGAACTTACCCCAGATTCTGGATTTTACACTCCGGGTTTCTTAGAGCCGTAGACACCAGTTTCGCTCCCGAATCTCCCAGGTCATTACTGCCTAGTCTAAACACAACAGGACAGAAAGGAAAACGATAGGATTGAAACTCCATGTCCGGTATTACAGGATATAACTTTCATGTTGCAGGAAACACTTCAGGAGATTAATAAATAAACGTAATTATTTCCCGCACTGCCCGCCGCTCAGTCATTTACGGAACGTCAGTAATTTATTTAATACAATTCTCTCAGTTTTTCGCCTAATTTAGCCTCATTCCGTCGATTGCAAAATTTTCCGCATGGGAACGGTAGGGGGCGAAAGAGATAACGTTGTCAGAGTTGGTGAATTTATCATTCATTCATCGGTGGAACAGGGAGCCATCCTTCAAACACAGGGCAGGAGGCACAGGCACAGAAACAAAAGAAAGCGCAAACTATTTACAGTTTAGAAATGAATATATTTACCCTAATTGCTGGCATTTGTGCAGCACGAGAACCAGACGCTGGAGGCCTTCACTCTCGATGCGGCAACCCCATAGATCGAGATGTTTGACTGAATCGCAGAACTCAATGGCGTAAGACAGGACGGCGCAGTCAATCGGAGTGAATCGCAGTCCACTAAATGAGAGTGTTTCCATAGATCCCAGTATGGCCTGAGCCAGTCCACTATTCTGCGACTCAAACAGGTAGTGCAACGTATTAATGAGATTCCGTTTTCCGGCTTCGCTCCATGTGTTTCGAGCTTGACGTGCAACTTCCTCCTTCACCCAATCAATCACCCGGCAGATTGTTTGATGTGGAAATGGGCCAAGAAACTCTTCCAAGCGCCATGCTGACCCTGGGGAAGAGAGACCCGCAACAAAACGGAGGAATACCTCAAATCGCCCATCCGTCGTACTTTGGACTTCACTCAGGAGCCTCACAATGTCTCTACGTTCTGGAGTCAGGAATTGTGCAAGGGCGGCTACAAACTCCTGGATGGTCAGGTGTGGGAATGTGTACACCACGCTCCGGGCAGAATCCTCTCTCTCCAAAAGCTCCATCAGGAACCCGGACAGGAACTGGGAAGACTGTAGATTGTACTTGATCAAATCTCCATCTGTAAACACAATCTTCCTCTCAGACACTCCTCTGAAGGCCATCTGACCAACCCGCAGTAACACATCACGGGGGTTGTCAATCTCACGGCCGTGGTTTTTCAGAATGTTGTATATATAGTAGGAATACAGTTGGGTGATGGTCTTGGGAACACGCTGGAGCTCCCTGTCTCTTTTTGTGAAGAAGGGGCCCAGGGCCAGGGCGAGGATCCAGCAGTAGGAGGGGTTGTAGCTCATGGTGTACAGAATCCCGTTCTCCTCAACGTATTTAAAAACATCTGCTGCCACTGCCTGGTCTTTGAAAAACTTGTTGAAATATTCCTTCCTTTGCTCACCAACAAATCCCAGGATTTCCGACCAGACCCTGATATCTGCCTTTTCTAATAAATGTAACGCCGTGGGGCGGGTGGTCACCAGCACTGAACACCCTGGGAGCAGCTTGTTCTGGATTAAACTGTACACGATATCAGATACTTCACACACACGTTCTGGATCTGTGCACATGTACAAAGGTTCCGTGTCTCCTGAATTGTTGCCAAAGTCGATTCTGTACTTGAATTCATCCAAACCATCGAAAATAAAAAGTAGTCCCTCTGGGTTCTTCCAGAGCTCTGCCACAATATTCCCCAAGTAAGGATACTGATCCAGAATCAAGTCTCTCAGGTTTATTCTACAGTTAATTGAGTTTAAATCCCGGAAGTTGAAACTGAATACAAACTGGAATTCATGGTATATTTGCCCTGTGGCCCAATCATAAACAATCTTTTGTATCATTGTTGTTTTCCCGATGCCCGGGACGCCGGCGACAACAGCAGAACTCCCAGTAGGACATTTCTTGAAGTATTTCTTTATTTCACGTAGAAATCGACGTGAGTAACTTTTGTGGAACAAGTGTTCGGTCGGGATTTTATCCAGCTCCCTCCGGAGATGTTTCTCTCTCCACTCTTCATGGTCTCTGCCTCTTGCCAGCAGCTCATGTTCCACCAGCCTCCGATCTCGAACAGTTGAAATGACCGTGAGCTCAGCGTATCGATCAACCAGCTGGAAAACCTTCACCTTCTCCTTCATCAATATGGTGCTCACTCTCAGAGTTTCAGTTTGCACCCGCAAAGTCTCCTTGTGTTTATCTTGAGCCGCTTCAAATATAAGAAATTAAGGCGTTTATTCAAATATGTTCTTTAATGTAAGAATAATCAGAATCAGAATCAGAACCACGTTTGCTCGCACTGTCACATGCGAAAAGTTATTTTGCGGCAGCAGTGGTGTGTAATACATAAGGATACTGTAAGATATAATAAGAATATATAATAAATTGTCAGTACAAAATTTACTGACTCATAACTCATAAGCTGCTGTTCATGTGTGCATGGACCTTTCAGTAATGTTCTATCAAAAGAGAAGAAAATATTGTATATGTCTTCATTCTCCTGTACCTTTCCGCCTGACAGTAGTAGCGAGAAAGAGGACATGTTCTGGATGGTAAGAAAATAGAAAGATAGAAAACCTACAGCACAATACAAGCCCTTCGGCCCACAATGCCGTGCCTAATATGTACTCATTTTAGAAATTACCTCGGGTTACCTCTAGCTCCCTACTTTTCTAAGCTCCTTGTGGCTATCCAGGAGTCTCTTAAAGGACCATATTGTATCCGCCCCACTACACTCGCCAGCAGCCCATTCCACGCACTCACGACTCTCTGCATAAAAAAATACCTACCGCTGACATGTCCACTTCCAAGCACCTTAACACTGTGCCCTCTCGTGTTAACCGTTTCAGCCCTGGGGAAAAAGCCTCTGACTATCGACACGACCATTGCCTCACATCATCTGATACACCTGATTGCTGGATGACGCCTTTCTGGGAGATCACTTATTTACAATAACCTCGATGCGTGGAAGACCCATAATGAAGCTCTCCGCATGTTTATTTCCTTTTAATCTTTTGCATTAACCACTGAACACCATTTAGAACTCCATCCATAGTACATCTGCTGAAATTTGCTGGAGGATTTGGTGACATACCAGACTATCTCAAATTCCGACTGAAATGCAGCCGCTGGCTTCCTTCGTCGGAATTACATCAGTATGCTGGGCCGACGGCAGAGCTTCAGAGTTATTGACGCCCAGGAACTGAAACTGCTCACCCTATCCACTGCTGCCTCTCAGTCCGACCTAGTCTGTGTTCCCTTGACATTGCTTCTTGGCCACAATGAATTCCTTAGACCTGGTGTGCAAGGCTGCTTCAAAGATACCATTCATCTTAGTGATCTATGCGCCTCCTCGTCACTGTCTGAGATTGTGCAGACAGCATTTCCAGCGAATTCAGATATGTGTTTGCACTACGCCTGGTCACAACGTCATTAATTAGAAAACGTATACGATGTCTTTGATGATTGCCATCGAGAAAGAGCTGTTTTGTACAGATTCCCTTATACCTGTGAGAGCTCAGAGATACAGATGGAAAGTGAACTACGAAGATCGAGGTTTTGAAGTTTATTGATTCGTTCTGAGGATCTGTCTATAGCTCGTAAACTGTGGCAAGTTTTCAGATATTCTGAATGTGAGCAGTTAGAGACTTGTCGCCAGACATTAAATGAGACCTTCCCCATTTCATTATTGCTTAAACTATTATTGCCTATTATTTGGCTGGTGACAATGCTCGTCTCTACCTCTGCAAAATAAGTAGAGGCGGATTCTATAGGCTCTTTTAAGAGACTTTTGGATAGGTACATGGAGGTTAGAAAAATAAAGTCTATAGGTAAGCCTAGCAATTTCTAAGGTAGGGAGATGTTCGGCACCACTTTGTGGGCCGAAGAGCCTGCATTGTACTGTATTTTTTAATGTTTTTATCTTTCTAGAATATGTGTTATTTCTTGGAAAAGAAACGTGACGACAGTCACTGTTCTGCTCCATCTGGTATCACAGTCGTGTCCAGTAACTATTTATCATCACACTCAACGGCCCAATAATCGCTTCCCTTTACCACAGTAGTCGTTTTAGGTATATATGGGTTTCGAAATGAATGAGAATTGTTTGTTTTTTTTCACTGATGGTCTACCAGGACCCATTCAGTTACAGAGTTCATGTTCTTTCTCTTTATAGCAACATCCTTATAGGTTTTCATCTGCTCTACAAGGAATTAAATGAATTGGAGCCAAATCGTAAACAAGTAGTGAACAAATTTTCAAATGTATTTGAAGTCCCCAGTCAGCGACAACGTCTCAAGAATTGTAAACATAATTATGAGATTTTATTGTATTTGTCATGTTTGCCGACCTAGAGAGGAGTGTATGGAGTTTCAAAATTCATCAGTCAAGGGTTTAAAGGATTTCTACTTTTCCCGGATCATTTCAAATTGCAGTTGGTATCATAATGCTTTGGGATACTTTGAATTCTGACCTGAGATTAAATACAAACATAGAAAACACAATAATGCCCTTCTGCCCAGAAAGCTGTGCCGATCATGTACCTGCCTTAGAAATTAGTAGGCTTACACATAGCCTTCCAACTTTCTAAGCTCCATGTACCTATCCAAAAGTCTCTTAAAAGACCCTATCGTATCCGCCTCCACCACCGCTGCCGGCAGCCCATTCCACGCACTCACCACTCTCTCAGTAAAAAAAACTTACCCCGACATCTCCTCTGTACCTACTCCCCAGCACCTTAAACCTATGTCCTCTTTGGCAAACATTTCAGCCCTGGAAAAAGCCTCTGACTATCCACACGACCAATGCCTCTCATCATCTTATAAACCTCTATCAGATCACTTGTCATCCTCCGTCGCTCCAAGGAGTAAAGGCCGAGTTCACTCAAACTATTCTCATAAGGCATGCTCCCCAATCCAGGCAACGTCTTTGTAAATCTCCTCTGCACCCTTTCTATGGCTTCCACATTCTTCCTGTAGTGAAGCGACCAGAACTGAGTACAGTACTCCAAGTGGGGTCTGACCGGGTCTTATATAGCTGCAACATTACCTCTCGACTTCTAAATTAAATTCCACGATTGCTGAAGGCCAATACACCGTACACCTTCATAACCACAGAGTCAACCTGCGCAGCTGCTTTGAGCGTCCTATGGACTCAGACCCCTAGATCCCTCTGATCCGCCACAGTGCCAAGAGTCATACCATTAACACTATATTCTGCCATCATATTTGATCTACCAAAATGAACCACTTCACAGTTATCTGGGTCGAACTCCAACTTCCACTTCTCAGCCCAGTTTTGCATCCTATTAATGTCCCGCTGTAACCTCTGACAGCCCTCCACACTATCCACAACACCTCCAAACTTTGTGTCATCAGAATACTTACTATCCCATCCCTCCACTTCCTCATCCAGGTCATTTATGAAAATCACGAAGAGAAGGGGGACCCAAAACGGATCCCTGAGGCACACCACTGGTCACCGACCCCTACAGATTATGACCCGTCTACTACCACTTGCCCTTCTGTGGCATCCAATTCTGGATGTACAAAGCAATATCCCCTTGGACCCTAGGCCTCCTTACTTTCTCAATAAGCCTTGCATGGGGTAGCTTATCAAATGCCTTGCTGAGATCCATATACATGACATCTACTGCTCTACCTTCATCAATGTGCTTAGTCACAACCTCAAGAAATGCAATCAGGCTCGTAAGGCAGGACTTGGCCTTGACAAAGCCATGCTGACTATTCCTAATCATATAATGCTGCTCTAAATGTTAATAAATCCCGCCTCTCAGGATCTTCTCCATCAACGTACCAATCTCTGGTCTGCAGTTTCCTGGGCTATCTCTTCTTCCTTTCCTGAATAAAGGAACAACATCCGCAAACCTCCAATCCTCCGGAACCTCACCCATCCTCATTGATGATCATCGCCAGAAGCGGAGCAATCTCCTCCACCGACTTCCACAGTACCCTGGGGTACATTACATCCGGTCCCGGCGACTTATCTATCTTGATGCTTTCTAAAAGTTCCAGCACATCCTCTTTCTTAATATCTACATGTTTAAAATTTTCAGTCCGCTGCGGGTCATCACTACAATCACTGAGATCCTTTTTCCATAGTGAATACTGAGGTAAAGTATGCATTAAGTACCTCTGCTATTTCCGCCGGTTCCATACACACTTCCCCACTGTCACACTTGATAGGTCCTATTCTCTCACGTCTCTTTCTCCTGCTCTTCTCATACCTGTGGAATGCTTTGGGGTTTTCCTATGTCTATCACGGTATTCCTCAGCAGCTTGCAAAAGCTACCTGAAGAATATGAGATTGCTCAGCATCGGGACCTTGCGAAGGATTTCAAATATAATCAAATAAAATTCAAGTTTCATTATCATTCAACCATACATGAATACACCCGAACGAAGCCACGACCACACACACACACACACACACACACACACACACACACACACACACACACACACACACACACACACACACACACACACACACACACACACACACACACACACTAGCACAAACACACACACACACTCAAAGGTATATTTGAGTATATTTGGTATATTTCAAAAGTGATTGTAGGAAGGTATGGGAGGCGTCCAAGGTTTCGTTTTGAACTGAGAGCAGCAGGGGCAATGAACACAGTACCGAGAGAAGTAGTAGAGTTAGAATCATTCAGGACATTCCGAGGACTCTCAGAGAGGCACATGGAGTAAAGGAAAGTGAAGGCCTATATGGGACAGCAGGGTTAGATTGATGTTTGAGTAAGTTAAAATATCGTATCCTCTCGTATTTGATTTGATATTGCTACCTGTGTAAACTCGTTGTCTGTGCATGATTATTTTAAACACGCCTTAAATGTTATCATTGTTTTTGTTTCTACCATTTCTAATGGGACTGCTCGGGTACCGAGCACCCTGTGGGCTAAAACCTGTTTAGAAACGTTCATTAAAACACCCCTCCCGCTATGGTCACCTGTATACACTTCCCCTACCATTAGTCTTTTCCACCCTCGAAGAATATTCTTTCATTGTCTGTCCCTTCTGTTCCTCTCTCAATCGAGTGGTTTCTCATTCTCCAAACTCCAAATAAACAATCCAGGTATGTCCTTTCTCTACTTAGATCTAATACTCTCTAAAGTGACGACATCCTAACGAGACTTTTCTGCACATGCTCCAAAACCGTCAGCCTTCCTGTAATGCGGTCACCAGAATACGCGAAATACAATTTCACCACAGTACTGAGGAGTTGCAGTTTAACCTCCCGACTTTTATACTTAACATCCAGGCCCACAAATTCAAACATTATTTATGGCCATATATGTTGTGCTGCCACTCCAAGAATGCATGGACCTTGCCATTACCTGTGCAGTCGGCTCTTCAATTGGATCTCACAAGATGAGTTCGGCTGTGACGAATCACAAGAGTGAGTTGCGCAAATGGAGCTAATTTTCAACCAGTTCGCAGTTAAGATTCAAAAGGCAGAGCTTCAGGGCAGTTTCTCTGAAACGGCCTGCGACTAATCATCGAGTGGGATGCAATTGAAAGGGCGAATGATAATAATGCAAGTGTAAACGGAACGGCCGCTCTATTAAGTGCGCCGGTGTTGGTTTGCGTTGCTTAGCTGAGATCGGACTTGGGGCAGGTAAAGTATTGTCAAGTTTCTCTCCTTTTTGTACGAAGGTGCTAAATCACTAAAAAGGATAAAAAGGCCCTGGTGGGAGTTATATCCAGACACCTAAACAGTAGTGAGGATGTGATGTATAAATCACCAAGGGCGACAGAAAATGCATGCCGAAGTGACAATGTTACAATAGATATGCGGGATTTAAATATACAGATGTATTGGGAAAATCAGGTTGGTGTTGGATTCCAGGAGGCGAAATTTCCAGATTATCTCCGAGAGGGCTTTTCAGAGCAGTTCGTGGTTGTGCCCTGGATTGTTTGTTGTGTAATGAACCAGAATTTATTAGAGAACATGAGTTATCAGAACCCTGATCATAATATGATGGATTTTACAATAAAATTTGTCAAGGAGAAGCTAAAGGCAGATGGTTTAGTATTACGGGATAGTAAAGGGATTTACAGGGACATGAGAAGAGAATTGGCCGATATTGATTGGGAAAGAACACCGGCAGGGATGACGGCATAGTAGCAGTAGCTTGAGTTTATGGAAGCTCTTTGGAAGGCCCACTACATGTAGATCCGAAAGAGAAATAAGCTTTCTAAGGGCAGATGACACAACTGTGGCTTACAAGAGAAGTCAAAACCAATATAAAAGACAAAGATATGGCATATGATAGAGAAATGTTTTGGGAAGTTAGAGGATTCTAAAGCCTTTAAAATCCAACAGAAGGCAATGGAATGGTCATTTAGAATGAAATGGTGGAATATGAGAGTAGGAGAGCAAATAACATTAAACAGGATGCCAAAAGTTTTTTTCGGATAGGTAAAGTGTCAAATAGGAGCAGGAATGGATGTCTAGCCGCTGGAAACGAAGCTGCAGAGGTAGTACTGGGGGCAAAAAATTGGCGGACGAACTTTTTATCAGTCTTTGCTGCAGAACACACTGAGAGTACGATTTAAGTTCAAGAGTGTAAGCGGTTAGAAATGTGTGATGTTGCCATTGTTAGGTAGAATGTCCTTGGGGAGCTGAATGATCTCACCGTAGATAAATCGGATGGATCAAATGGTGTACGCCCCAGGGATCTAAAAGAGGTGGCCGAAGAAATTGTAGAGGCATTAGTAATGATCTTTCAATATTCTGTGTAGTCTGGAACGTTTCCGGAAGACAGGATATTTGCAAATGTCTCTCCAATCTTAAGGAATTGAGAGAGGCAAATGAAAGAAAATTATAGGACAGTTAGCCTGACCTCAGCAGTTGGGAAGATGTTGGAATCGATCGATAAGGATGTGGTTCCACGATACTTGGAAACACATGATAAAGTAGGCTGCAGTCAGCATGGGGTTTACAAGGCAAAATATTGCCTGACAATTCTGTTAGAATTCTTTGAAGACATAACAATCAGGATAGACAAAGAAGAATCGGCTGATGATTTGCATTTGGATTACCAGAATAACTTTGTCAAGGTGCTGCACATGAGGCTTCTGAACAAGTTCTGAATCCATGGTAATGCAGGAACGATATTAGCATCGATAAAACTATGGTTAATTGGCGGGAGCCAGAACCTTGGAACAAAGGAAAATTTTCCGTTGACCTGCGGTGACTAGTGGTGTTCCACAAGGGTCTATGTTTGGTCCGCTTCTTTTTAAGTGACATGTAAATGACTTGGATGACAGAATTGATGGTTTTGTTACAAAATTTGCGGACTATACAAAGCTAGAAGTAAGGGTTGATAGTTTTGAGGAAGTCGAGAGATGTCAGAAGGTAGTTTAGGAGAATGAGAGATGTGGCAGATGGAACTCAGTGTCCCGAAATGTATAGGCACGCATTTTAGTAAAGAAATAGAATGGTGACTATTAAAAAGAAAAAGAAGCTTATCTGTGGCCCTAACGGGGGTCCCTTCAGAACTGAGATGACGAGCTTTTATATTCAGTGGTGTATCTGAGGAATTCGTTGCCTTGGGCATCTGTTGAAGCCAAGATTTATGCATATGTAAGGCAGAGGTTGTTTGATTCTTGATTGGTCGCAGCATGAAGGGATACAGGAAGAAGGCAGGAGTTTGTGGCTGAGAGGGATGATCAGTTAGCCATGACGAAATGTGGTAGGTGGGTTTAATGGCCTAATTCTGCTCCTATATTGTATCGTCCAGTGGTCTAAGTGCAGGACACAACACATATCTGGATTCAGAGTAACGTGTTTCTTCTCCTCCCACAGTTCAACTGTTCTGTTTCCTGCTGAGGAATCCATTGACAATATTGCTCGCTGTCCATAATTCCCCCACTTTATTGCGTCTTCCGCAAACCTGCAGCTATTCCACGCACATTTTCGTCACAAATCTTCACTGAACAAAGCTAGTGTCTGACTTCCAGTTAGGAGAAAATTTCCCAACACACGCAGTGTCTTTCATTGCTAAGTCATTTTCAAATCCAAACCCCTAAATCATCATGAGTCTCAAGGGGATTTTTAAGCTTTCCACGAGGAACGATTTCACAAACTTTACCTAGATTGATGTATATCACATCTGAAGCCTTTTCTCCATCAGTCATCTTTACCATCTCCTCATAAAATCTCAGTCAGGTTTTTAAGAGATTACACAATCCCGAAGAAATCTTAATCGTCTATCCCAAATAAGTTTGTGCTGCCGCAAATGTGAGAAAACCTGGTGCCATTAAATCTTTCCGCGTAAGTTTTGCCACTGATGTAAATTTCAGCGGACTATAATTCCTAATTTGCCACGTGCTGATTCTAAAATCTCAGTTGTTTGTAAACTATGAAATCTAGAGTAGTTCTTGTCCTACCTTGCATATGACAGAGCACTCTGGATAAACCCCGCTCAGTGTCCATATAGGCGAACAGACCTGAACCTAATGAAGGAAAGGCATTTTCCAGTAAACGAGCTTGAATAAATGTAGGAAAACAGGTTGCGTTTAAATCTGAACTTGACTACACTGTCTAAAGTTGCCGTACCGTGCTCCTCGATTTCTTGCACTATTTTCTTCAGCTTCGGTAAGGTCTGGCGCATTTCTATGAAAGACTCCCACATCACCCTCCGAGCCCGAGAGCCTTTCTCCATTACTAGGTTCAGAAGTAGTTTGGAACCGTTCTTCCTGCTACCTTTTTCAGCGAGTTGAGTAACCTTCTGCAATAAGTGATAAAAAAAATATAAATACATATAACATATGATCCTCCGTTCATGAATGTGTCATCTTCTGATTCATTTTTTTTCCGAACAGAAAGCGAGCCGTGTACATGTACAAATATGATGAAAGTACCTTGGTTAAACTTATTTCTCTCCTCCTACATGACCTCCTTAACTATTAAAGCGGTGCAGAAGTATGTGTTCTAGAACTTTTGACGCCTTTAGAATTACAATTCATAGTATAGAGAAAATAGAATTAAAAAGAATGCAAGTTGGAAATACTTAGATCCTGACACCGGACTCACATTATCTCGCCAGATCTATGAAATGTCTCTCAAGTGTGCAACCAAAATTACATTTTCAGGAATCTTGGGCAGCTTATGGATATTAACTGGTAATATGTTACTAAATGTATGAGTTTGGTTTACATGCTCTTACGAAAGAGTGGGCTTTAGTTGCTTGAATACCCAGACGCAATGTATCCACGTGGACAACCGTTATAATGAATTAAATGAAGACAAAGGTGGCGGGGACCTGCCATAAAGATTACCTTAGGAGTTACCATGAATAAATGGCTATTGTCCAAATGCAGTATGAAAATCTGTCATGAGCGCTGGTGCCGGAAAGGTAACTTCCTGTCTTTGAAATTCTGCCTCCATTGGCATAAACTCTGTCTACATTTCTCCTACTTACGTGATACTCTTGGCCGGTGAATTGGTCTGCGCCTGTTAACATGAGACTGATGCCCTCCACCCCCTCTTCAATCGCCTGCTCCAGTCGGTCTCGGTAGAATCTCGTCAACTGCAGCAACTGGTGATCGTCACAATTTGACAAGAAACACGTGATTTTGGAGTTCGGATCTGTAAACAAAGCATCCAGAATCTGAAAACATGGCCTCACCACTCTCCATATATTTCGAAGTGTCAACCCCAGATATAAAGCTGCGGACTCATCTCGTGCACGTAGAACCAGACATGTGGCACTGACAAGAAGAACATAAATTACACACAACTGGACAAAGCGTTGCTAAATTGTGAGAGATAAATGAGCGTTCTGGGGCAAGATTGCTTACTACCTCAACGATAACTTCCACTCAACGTCAGTAGAACAAAGCAGCTGATTTTTGACAGACGAAAGGGAAAACTCGGCGAACATACACCAATCTACATTGCGCCGAAACCAAAAATATCTGAAATCCAAATGCTTCCCGTGTGCAGAGTGGGAATACTCTCTCTTCTGAACATATTGTCCCCGGCTGCATCAAGCGCAGTCACGTTCCTCTAAAAGTCGTCGTCCAATTCGATAGGAAAGGAACTGCAGCTCACACGTTGTTCTCACAACTCTAGCCCAGCTGATCTTGAGTATTATAGTTTTGTTCTTCAAATCAAACTACGGAAGTTAAATCTTGCCATTCTTTTATTCATGTAAACGCAAACATCCTATTGCTCACACATTAAAACACGTTCTTAGAGAATCCCACAGCATGCGCAGGCCATCTGCCTAATTCTTCAGCGGCATCTGGAAGTTATCGTTGAGGTAGTAAGCAATCTTGCCCCAGAACGCTCATTTATCTCTCACAATTTAGCAACGCTTTCTCCAGTTGTGTGTACCTTTCCTTATAAACCCTGTCCCCATCACTTCGCCCACAGCGATAAATGCCTCAGAGATTCAGATTTTCATCGACATACGTCTCAAATATTCAAAAATACAACTGCAGATGCTGTGGATCAAAGGATACATACACAACGCTGGAAGAACTCGGCAGGTCAGGCAGTATCCGTGAGAAAAGAGTAGCCAACGTTTCGGGCCGAGACCCTTCATCAGGAATGGGGGGGGGGGGAGAGGGTCGAAGCCCAGTAATAGAGATAGGGGAGGTGGTAGGGCTATCGGCGCCAGGTGGAGAACCAATCAGAGAAAAGATAAAGGGGAGGGGATAAGCATGAAAGAACTGTAGAGATAAAGGAGCAGAAAATTGAAAGGGGAGCGAGGCAGAGAGAGAACTGGGATAGGGGAGGGGGAGGGAATTACCGGAAATTGGAGAATTCCTTGTTCATGCCCTCAGGCTGGAGGCTACCCAGACGGTAGATGAGGTGTTGCTCCTCCAACCTGAGTTTGGCCTCATCATGGCAGTAGAGGAGGCCATGTATGGACATATCAAGATGGGAATGAGAGGCAGAGTTGAACGGGGTGGCAACCTGGAGGACCTGCCTATTGTGACGGACGAAGTTGGGGATTGGTGCCAGTATAGATTTGGAGCATAGACCCACAAAGAGGCAGGCATAGCTGGGGCCCATGCGAGTGCCCATGGCGACACCCTTGATGTGGAGAAAGTGGGAAAAACCAAAGGAGAAGTTATTGAGAGTTAGAACAAGCTCCGCCAACCGGAGAAGTGTGGTGGTGCTGGGGAACTGGTGGGGTCTGTTATCCAAAAAGTAGTGGAGGGCTTTGAGGCTTCTTGATGTGGGATGGAGGTGTATAAGGATTGAGCATCCATAGTAAAAATGAAGCGGTCGGGGCCGGGCAATTGGAAGTTATTGAAGAGGTGAAGGACATGGGATGTATCCTGGATGTAGGTGGGGAGAGTCTGAACTATGGGGGATAAAATGGAGTCCAGGTAGGCAGACACAAGTTCAGTGGGGCAGGAGCAGGCTGAAACTATGGGTCTGCCGGGACAGTCAGGCTTGTGGATCTTGGGGAGGAGGTAAAACCAAGCTGTGCGGGATGTGGGAATTATGAGTTTTTTTGGCTGAGGGAGGAAGGTGTCCGGAGTTGATCAGGGTGGAGATGGTGCGTGAGACAGTGGATTGATGTTTTTTGGTGGGGTCCCGTGACAGGGGTAAGTACGAGGAGGTGTCGGAGAGCTTCCGTTTGACCTCAGTGAGATGGAGGTCCGTCCGCCAGACTACTACAGCACCACCTTCGTCTGCAGGTTTGATGGTTAGTGCGGAGAGAGTGGAGGGCAGTGCGTTCAGAGGGAGTGAGGTTAGAATAGGAGAGAGGGGTGGTGAAGTTGAGACAGTTGATGTCTCGGCGACAGTTAGAGATGAAAAGGTCAAGAGCAGGTAGAAGGCCCGATGGGGGTGTCCAGGAGGAGGAGGAGCGTAGAAGCCGAGAGAATGGATCATCACTGGGGGGAAGGGGGAATCCTTGTTGAAGTAATAGGCTCGGAGATGTAGGCCGCGGAAGAAGTGTTCAGCATCATGGCGGGCACGGAACTCACTGAGGTGGGGGCGGAGGAGTACAAAACTGAGGCCCTTACTGAGGACAGAGCGTTCTACCTCAGATAGGGGAAGGTCGGGGGGTGGGAGGTGAAGACACGGCAAGGGTTGGGACTGGGGTTAAGGGAGGATAAGAAGTGGGAAGCCTCAGGAGGAGGAGGGGTATTGGAATGTTCAGGGAGAGCGGGCAGAGGGGAGGATGAGGGATCGGAAGGATGGAGAGGGGATAGGGGATGAAGGAAAGGCTGGGAGTCACAACGAGAATAGGAGGTAGCAGGGGAATAGGACGGGTGGTAGAACCGCGGCAGCACCGAGAGTCCCGGCCATAGGATCCCGGTCTGAGCCAGATCCGGAGCTGGGGCCTCTGGAGCTTATAGCCCGCAGGTCGTCAAATCTGTGGTCCGAGTCCGGAGCTGGAGAGTTCATTTTCCGCCGGGGGCTGGTGCCCATGTCCAGGGGGCCGTGGTGGACTAACCCTAATCCTAACACTCTTCCAGAGTGTTATATTTATTAAATATCATTCTTAGGTCACAGCACTCAGCACTTTCCAGCTTCCTGTCGAAGCAACGCATTTCCGTTTTCTCTGAAGAACATTTGCTGGTTGATATAATAAATACAGGCATTTCCTCCTCCTTGTAATCCGTCTTGTGTCACAACCTCGTGCTCATCTCTTCTTTTCGTGCACTGCCGGCGTAAGGAGTCCCTATATCCTTCCTAAACCTGCGAATGAAGGCCAATCTGGAGTTGGCCCTGAAACCACAATAAACCATCCTCCTCCAGAAGGGTAGATGTATGTAATTGGATAATATGATGATGATTTCTGAAACATTTTGTACCCAGAATCCCAACCAATTCCTAAGCTATGCTGCTCGCCTGGAACTTCAATTACCTGTTAGAAGCACTGAGGTTGTGGCTGCAGAGGGGCCTGTCTAGTCCCTGACTGTGGAGATTGCAACTGATAGCTCCCTTCCCGTTTGTCGCCACCTTATCGTCACCGTTATCAAAACGCTCATCGTAGTTATTTTGTGCTCCAGCTTATCCCTGTTATAATTTAGCGGTAATGGCGCACAGCACGTCACAGACACTTTGTTTAATTGTTACGCACCAGAACTCACTTCAATTAGAAGGTATCTTATTTCTGGTTCCTTTCACATCAGGGTGACAGTCCAGCGAAACTGGAGGAGCTCTACGTCCTCTCCCATGTCTAACTGGTCTTCCCCAACTTTCATTGACTTTAGCACCTGGTGGACATTTCAATTCTCCCCAGCAATGGTGAGCCACAATCTCTGTCTGTCTGTCTGTCTCTCTCCTCTCTCTCTCTCTCTCTCTCTCTCTCTCTCTCTCTCTCTCTCTCTCTCTCTCTCTCTCTCTCTCTCTCTCTCTCTCTCTCTCTCTCTCTCTCTCTCTCTCTCTCTCTCACTCTTTCTCTGCCTCCCTCTCTCTTTCTCCTTCCCTCCCTCCCTCACGCCTCGCACAATTCCCTCCTTCCCTTTCCGTCGCAATCTCTCGTTCACTGTATTTAGTTTCAATTCCCTTCTCAGTCGTCGGATAATTTAATTCTTCCATCCCCTTTCCCCTTTATATTTCGTCTCAAGCAACCCATCACAATCCCAAAGCAGCATGCATTGCTTCCTCAGTCGCTGGCAATTCCAAATTTCGGATTGACATCCTTTGCTTTTCGTTTCAACGACAGGGATACTTTTTTTTAAATTTCCTGAAATCCTACCTTTCGCCTTTTTCCGGGGATATATGCCCACGATTGGAACGTCAGACATGATGACTGCGGGTACTCTCAGAGTTAGATTCTCTGCAATAAACATTTAATATTCAAGATGAACGTGTCTTTGTAAATTTAAGTCCCTCTCATTACCGGACCACTCATAGAATTGGGATTGTTGACCGTTTTATCGTCACAAGGACAGAGCTGTACCACTGATACAAAACATCAACTCTATTCCTTGGTATCTGCAGAACGTTGTCATCATTTTCTGTTTTTTTTTGTTTCAAAGTTCGGTGATCAGCATCATTTTGCCTTTAAAGCATCGAGCTTGCGACCCTCCTCTGTCACTTTTATTCCTGCTGAGACTCCTTACCAAGAGGAATCACCCACATCGTCCACACCAGTATGCTCCGGAACGTTCGTAAATAGAGAATATTGGTCAGCAGAACAGGTAACTGTCCCTAATGATTAACTAATCCTAAACTGGATTTACAGTTTCTCACGCAGTGCTCACGTGACCATTACAGGTTGACTTGCTTGCCTTGACAGGTTCATGCATTTTAGCCTTTTCGAAGATTATGCATTCTCTGCTTAATACGATTTAAATGCATAAACAGCACGAATAACTATATAATTGATATTAATCCTTTTGCTCTTTACATGCAGTGATATTATGAGATCTTGCTGACTACATTTATATATTTATTTTCAGTCCTGTTTGTCCCTCATAGCCCCGACTCTCAGATAATGATGATTAATTGTACATAATCACACCAATTTCCTCTGTTTCTGCTTGCATAAGATATCACAACTCTCTCTCTCGCTCTCTCTCTCTCCCTCTCTCTCTCTCTCTTCTTAATCCTAAAAGTCAAATTGCTGCATACAGTATGAGTGAATGATATGTTCTCCACTCTGGTCAGACAACTTGACGCGAGTGTGAGTTGAGGGACTTCAGTCTCGCAAACAAAAATGGATGTTGGAAATCCAGAGTAACATGCACAAAATGCTCGAAATCAGCAGTTTGAAAGATTATGGAGAACGGTAAGCAGTCGAATCCTGGGGTTGAACCCCTGCGTCAGACATCTTCTGCCTCTCCATAGATCCCAACTTAACTGTCGATTTTGTGTGCGTTACTGATGAGTCTCCATTGACTTTCTCCTGTAAGGACTCCCTTAGTAGATCGAATTGCAGTGAAGAGATATGTACTTTTGCAAATTGACCGGGTTTTGAATTAGGTGGGCGGGTGGATATTGTCATTGGGAGGACATGGTCTTCTCTACAGTAGTTGCTATCCCAAAAAGAAAAATAGATTATGCACCTGTGTTTACAAATCACCAATTCCATATAATGTATTAAGATCCATAATTGGACTAGGATGTTACGAGGTTAAGAAGATGCCGTGGAATTTCATGGAATTCCCTGTCTGTAGCCGCATTTCTATTAGTTGATTCCTCTGCATCTGTTGCATGAAACCTTGTTCTTTGTGGGGGAGGGGGGACCAAAGGAATCTGATTTGGCTGTTGACATTGTTTGAACGTTCAAATCATGTTCACTTAAATTAACAACGCTTATGAGTTATCCAGAGTAACTGTGGCGAGTTTAGGAGAATTTCGCTTCCACAGCAGGGATATTCAGCATAATTAGTAGAAGAAGCGGAGGGGAGAAGGTGAGAAAGTGGTTTCAGTCAGGGGTTGACAGGAGTGTAGAATTACTTGCATGTTAACTCAATGAGAGAGATCGGACTTCCTTCAGAGTTAAAGAGTATTTTGGAGTTTACGAGAAAGTGAGTCCCTTCCGTGCACATAGCTTTTGCTGTCTCGCAGCTGGAATTTTACTTTATATAATGTGCCACGCTGGCTTTCTGGCCGTGTGAAACATTCCTGCTCGGATCAATAGTTGGTCAGCAAAGCTGTGAGAAAACAGATAGAAGGAAAGTTGTTTGAAGGGAATGGCAACGGTGGGTTTAATAGGGCGAACGTTGGGATCAATAGGGTGAATACTTTTTCCCTACTGGCACAGACTCACTATGGCTGATGTACCCTGTTGCACATTTTCTACAATTATATTTTCTCCTGCTCCGCCTGTATTGTCACTAGAATGCAAGAAAATGAAAGTTTACTTCTAGAGCCTATTGATCTACTTTGCGGCTAAAGTATGCAAACATTTCTACAAAGTGAATTCAGGAGTGAGTCTGACATGATTGGTGTCTGATTCGATCATTCAATTTCTTTAAAACAATCTATTTTCTTATATTTGCTATATATTTTTGTAGAGCATACAAAACAACGCCGGTGGAATGATTGCTTAATTTTCTAAAACTACCCAATGTTTCCAGTATATTTCATTTTGTCGAGTTTATTTAACGTTCCTTACCTTCTGTTGCGTCTTCTAGCTTGAGGCACAGAGTTTGAGGAGACTAGCGATTTGAGTCAGCACTTTGAGTGAACGCTGCCAGGGTGAAGATCAATTGCACATCACTATCATAAACCCGACCTATAGACTCTCTGCTGCAACCGCGCCCCGTCCTTTATGCATTGAACCACGCACATTATCATTCCAACCGAATTTTAAAGATTAGTTACTTGTCACACTGGTTATATTGTGGTTATATTACCCACGGTTCATCGTTCGGTGCAACTTCACTTCCAACTAGGAATTCCTGCTTGTGGCTGCGTGAGCTTTGATCTCAGCTGTCAGGTTTTACTGTGAGTGGTGTTATCAGTTGATTCTTTGCAATAAATTCGGGAGATAACGTGGGGCAAAGATCGGTGTCAGTCAATCTGATTCATAAACAGGAAAGGATATTCTGCACCTAATCGACTGTAGGAGTTATTGATTAACTTCAAGGAGAGTATTCGAACAACTCTAGAATGCTCACCCGAAATAGATTTGTCAGCTAGGAGGTTGATATGTACAACCAGCGAAGTCAATGTTGGTCGGCCATTCATAGCCATTCAACGTGGAAAAAGGACAGTCGGTTCACCGAGTGGACATGGACAGTCCAGCATCTATTTGCATGGAAACCATTTATTCTTCGCACATTCCCACGAACTCCCTGAGCTCTACAACCCACAGTGTCTTTAACTGAAGGATAAATCCGTTAAAAAAAAAATTAGTGACCAGTCCGCGAGATATCGGGAGGCGAGTAGAAACCTATCCGCACAGGGAATACCCAAATTCACATCGACAGAATGCATTTCAGGATTGAACAAGAACAGCTGCATATTTGAGGCAGCTTTCCGGATAGTTTGTGTTTCCAGACTGTTCAAATTCCCCCTTCCAGTAGATGTTACTGCAAGATTACTGCAAGCCTGTCGGTACCCGAGGAAACCATGAATGACAATATATTGTGTTACTGATCAATAAGCGACGGTAAGATTGGTTCAACATGGTATCATTAGAAAGAGGTGGCATAGGGTTCGATGGTGTTGAATTATTTTTGATAGGGCGAAGGAACTGCAAGGGCTATAAAACACTGTTGGGAGTTGTATACAGACACCCAAACAGTAGAAATGATGTGGCCTACAAATTACAACGGGAGGACTTCAATGTGCATGTAGATTGGTGGATATCAGGTGGGGGCTTCATTACGGGATCCATAATTTCTAGAATATCTACTAGATGGCTTATCAGAGCCCCTCGTGTTTGAGCTCAATGGATCGGCTCTTCTGGACTGGGAGATGAGCAATGAACCAAAATTGATAAGAGAGCTCCAGCTATCAGAATCCTTAGGAGAAAGTGATCATAACATGATCGAATTCCCCCTGAAATTTGAGAAGAAGCTGGAGCCAGATGTATCAGTATATCAGTGGAGTAATCGGAATTACAGAGGCTGAGTGAGGAGTTGGCCAGAACTGATTGAGAAAGAAAAAAAACACTGGCAGGGATGACAGCTGAACTGCAATGTCTGGAATTCGCGGAAACAATTCGGAACGCACAAGATATATACATCTCAAAGAGAAAAAAAATAAAGAAATGATGACACAACCATGGCTAATACCACGGCAGAGGATCTGAATGCGCATTTTGCATCAGTCTTCACTGTGGAAGACGTCTGCAGTAAACTGGACATTCAAGAGTGTCATGGAAGTGAAATTTGTGCAGGGAAAACTACGACTGAGAAGGTGGTCAGGAAGCTTCCTCGTCTGTTGGTGGATAAATCTTCTGAACTGATGGAAAGCACCCTCGGGTTCTGAAGGGAGTAGCTGGAGAGATTGCGGAGGCATTAACGATGATCTTTCAAGAATCGATGAATTCTGGCATTGTACCGGATGACTGGAAAATTTCAAATTGCAAATGTTACTCCCCTATTTAAGAATGGTGGGAGGCAGCACAACGGAAACTATAAACCAGTTAGCCTGATATCGGTGTTTGGAAAGTTGTTGGAATCGATTGAAAGTGATGAGATTACCGAGTATCTAGAGGCACACAGCAAGGTAGGCTAAAGCCTGAAAGGAAAATCCTGCCTGACAAACCTGTTGCGATTTTATTAGGAAATTACAAGCAGGGTAGTCAAAGGAGATGCAGTAGAAGTGGTGTACTTGGATTTTCAGAAAGCCTTTGACAAGGTGCTACACGTGAGGCTGCTTGACAAGTTAAGAGCCCATGGAATTACAGGGAAGTTGGTGAAGCCAGGGAAGCATAGGTTGGACAAGAGGGCACGACTTCAGGATTGAAGAATGTCCATTTAGAATTGAGATGAGGACAAATTAGCGTAGTCAGAGGGTGGTAAATCAGTGGAACTTGTTGCCACGAGCGTCTGTGGAGGCCAGGACATTGGATGTATTTAATTCAGGAATAGATAGGTTCTTGATTAACAAGGTCATCAAAGAGTATGTGGTGAAGAGACAGGGAAGTGAGGATGACTGGAAGATTTGGATCAACCCATGATTGACTGGTGTAGCAGACTCAACAGGCCGAATGGAATACTTTCACTTATATCTTATGGTTTTCTGGTCTTAATACGGGATTTCAAAACGAAAATAAAAAAGCAAAGGAGAGGGCGAAAAATTGAGCAAGATTACTGGGAAGTTGGAGCACTGGAAAGTGATTATGAAGGGAAAGATCGAGTACGAAAGTAAGATGGCGAATAATATTAGCAAGGACATCAAACTCTTCTTCATATATAAAAAGTAAGTAAAATAGCAAGACTGAACATCAGATCGCTGAACAACGATGCTGGAGATGTAGCAATGTGGGACCATCAAATACCGGAAGAACTAAATAAATATTTTGCATCAGCCTTCGCTGTGGAAGACACTAGCAGTGTGTTGGAAATTTGAGGTGTCATAGGTATGAAGTGTGTGAAGTTACCATGACGGGAGAGTAGGTTAGTGAGTAACTCAAATATCTGAAGGTAGATCAGATGGACCATACGGTGTACACGCCATAGTTGTGAAAGAGTTGGCTGAAGACATGGTTGAAGTATTATAAATGATCTTGCAACAACCACTCGGTCTGCAATGTTTCCGGAAGACTGGAGAATTGTAAATGTCACTTCACTCTTCAAGCAGGGAGAGACAGAAGAAAGGAAAATCTAAGCCAGTTTGTCTGACCACAGGGGTTTGGAAGATGTCCGAGTTAATTATTACTGATGATGTCTCAGTGTACTT
Source organism: Hemitrygon akajei (assembly GCF_048418815.1). Taxonomy (NCBI): domain Eukaryota; kingdom Metazoa; phylum Chordata; class Chondrichthyes; order Myliobatiformes; family Dasyatidae; genus Hemitrygon; species Hemitrygon akajei. The sequence goes on from NW_027332059.1 coordinate 658,451, forward strand.
GGAGACACATGATAAACTAAGCCGGAGTCAGCATGGCTTCATCCAGGGAAAATCTTGTCTGAGAAATCTAATGGAATTCTTTCAAGGGAGAACAAGCCGGACAAATGAGATTTTCCGAATGCTTTTGAGAAGGTGCCACACATGAGGCTGCTGACTGGGGGGTGTAAATAGAGCGTTTTCTGACTGGTAGGCGTTGTCCAGTAGTGTTTCATAGGAGTCTGTGTGTATTCTTTTTTGCGTTATATGTCACTGATTTAGCGATGGAAATGGTGGTTTTGTTGGAAAGATTGAAAAATCCTATGACTTCTATAGCTCTGCCGATTAACGCACACTCTGTAGTTACTCGCTTTATCCTGATTTCCGTTCTGCAAGATGGAGCAACATAGCTATTCCCCTGTCCCACAGAGTCCTTGGCAATCCGGGGTATTGATAAATTGGTTAAGAGCCAGCAATCTCATCTCTGCCTCTCTATCCTCAGGCAAATCCCATCAGATGCTAGAGTCCATGATTAATATTACAAGTCCACTTTTATTTTAACTCCCTCTTTACTTTATTTTGTATTGTTTATTTGAATTAAATTGACTTGATTAGTGACATCATTCAGAAACATGAGGGTAAATTTTTTACGATACGTCTTCGTATAAATGAGCAACTTGCAATTGCTGCAATTTCTAAGCAGAAATATGTACGCCAGGATAGTCATTATAACATAGAAATGCAGTTGCGTCAGCATTAATTAAACCGCCTGATGGCCTGCTGGAAGATATCCCGTAGCTTTTGTTCGCGGCATTTAAAATGTGGTACAGTTTCCCGGATGGTAGCAGCTGGAACAGTTTGTGGTTAGCGTGACCCGGGTCTCTTATGATCCTTCGGACCCTATTTACACACCTGTCTTTGTTTACGTCCTGAATAACCTTCTGCAGGATATTAGCATTTCTAGTTCACGTGCAAATCCTCTTTATCAATGGGTCTCAGGTTCCCTGGAAGAGAGATCAATGATCGAAAAATCGTATGGCCTCCCTCCTGCACCAGACCCTTAGCCACGTGTTAATCTGCATCATATTTCCTTTACTGGCCTGATAAGGACGCGGCACGAGTCGCTGTCAGAACCCCGAAGATCCTGCCCTACACCTCAGCACCTAAATCTCTGAATTTCCATTGCAGAAATTCGTCACTGTTCCTACCGATGTCATTGGCACCGAAATGGAGCCAACCCCTGCCGGCTCACGCTCCTACTGAAGAATGTTCAGCCTTAATCCAAGTTGTCCGGGACCCTGACACACGGGAGGCAACATACCATCCAGGAATCTGTTCTTCCCTTACCATTCTGAATCACAGACCATACTCAGTGCCAGAGATCCGACCTCTAGTCTTTCCCCTGCTGGATCATCCAACCAGAAACGGAATCCAGGTGTTGCTGACGGTGAAGGTCTTTAAAACCTTTTTCCTCCAGACTGTCACCCAGTTTTCTGTGTCTTGCACCCTGGCAGTCCTACCACTCTATATGTTCTGGTCCATCACGTCCGTGGCCCTGAATGAACCGGAGTTCATCCAGATTCAACTCCAGCACCTTAGGGCGATTGTTCCACGCTGCAGCCGTGTGCACTTCCCGCAGGTGTCGTCATCATGAACTCTGGAGGCCTCCCCGTCTTCCACATCCCGCGAGGAGCCTTTTACTTAGTCGATGGCCTCCAGAGCCTGTCCCTGCCTTATTTTAATGCGTTCTGTGGTTTTAACACTGGATCAGAGAACCTGAGCGAATTACGTTCTCTTAAGCGTCTAATCTCTCAGAAAGGCCGCTGCTCTATCGTCCAAAACACCCTGTTTCCGTCTCCTCTCTTAGATTAAACATTGACCTACAAGCCTGAACAACATTCTGACTGTCATTACTCATCCATGACGGAATGATGAAGCAAACCCAGGAGACCGAACTGCCTTTCCGCACGATGTCTTATGTTCTTGTGAACCTTGTCACATCTTCGCTTTCTTCCACAATCATCAGATTATTGGGCCTGGTAGTCTACTTATCAACATCCATCTGTAAAGCAGCGCTGCCCGGTATAACTGAACAACCTGTGTTCAGTTTCTGTTGACATTGTTGCGATCAACTCCCACCTAATTTTCAGATTCAGTCTTGTCTATAAACGTTTATTTCTCTGCTTCCCTAAATGTAAAATTATTGAGTCTTCCAAGCGTTCTCATCCATCTCAGCAGACGTCCTTCACAAATTCTTGCCGAGACGCGTCTCACGAGTCTTCGATTTGTATTTGTTTTACAGCTTCACTCTCCACAGAAGATGCCTAACCTGAGAAAATTGTAACATTCTCGCTTTCATTTCCGATTGGCAGGACGATATGCGTGATTGTGTGTATATAACTGCTCACAAATCAGGCATTCATTCCGTTCTCAAACTCAACTCAAAAGTGGTCAGGGTGGCCGAGTGGTCTAAGGCGCCAGACTCAAGGAATGAAAGTCCTTCCGATAAACGGGAGGGTTCTGGTCTCCATCTGGGGTCGTGGGTTCGAATCCCACTCCTGACATAATTTCTGCAAACAAACCCTGGGTTGTTGAGGTGGATTAGAAAAACGGTTGGAATATAAGTCTATGTTTTTGACACTGTTCATCGCATTACAACAGATCACCGTACACCGAATTGTGGGTAAGTGATTTATTCAGAAACAATTTCACGGTGAAGGATCTCGTCCCGAAACGCCGACTGTTTACGCCTGTCCATACATGCTGCCTGGTCTGCTGAGCTCCTCCTGGCATACTCAGCTGCTCAATATAGTTTCTAAAGTGAAATGACTGGTTGTCAGAATATTCAATGCATGGGCGCGTAGTGTACACTATCACCTTTTGATCAAAAGTCCAGTGTCGGATGGGTAGTAACTGTTCTTGAACGTGGTGGTGCGAGTCCTGAGGCTCTTGTACCATGTACCCGATGGCAGCAGCGCAAAAAGAGCATGGCAGGATGGTGACGACCTCTGACGGTGGATGCTGTTTTCCGATGACATCGTTTTATGTGGATCTGCTTAATGTTTGGGAGTGCATTTCCCGTGATGGACTGGGCCGAAATCACTAACTTTTTAAAGATTTTCCTTCAAAGGTACGGTATTTCCGTACCACGTCTTGTTGCAGACAGACAATATACTCTCTACGACACATCTATAGAAGCTCATCAAGGTTTTTGATGTCATGCTGAATCACCGCAGTCTCCGAAGAAAGTAGAGGAAAGAGTCATACCAACAATTTAAAGTTACTGACGCGCCCCACATCTGATCCTCCAAGGAGAACTAGCTCAAGGACCTCTGGTTTTCCCTCTGCTGAGGACAACAATCAGTCCTTGGTCTTGCCGACATAGAGTGGTAGGGTGTTGGCACATTTGTTCATTTCGTTATTGCACAAACCGTCTAATTCAGGTAGCATCTTGGTGATGCTCTTCTGCACACTCCGAATCCGCGTCATCCTTTCTCTGGAGGATGGCCTGAACGGAGTGCAGCACAATTCCAGTGCTGTGATGCTGTACGCTCTGATTACGCACATGCTTGGCAATCTGAGAAAATGCATCCCGTCCATATTCATTTAAAATCCCAGGATATAGAGTGTGTTTGTATGTATACCCGCTCAACAAAACAGTCAGTCAGACTATTCCGAAATACAGCTGTTTATCTGGCATGTGGAGAGAGTACTGCAGGGCCTGTCAGGGTGGCCGAGTGGTCTAAGGCGCCAGACTTAAGGCGAGAAAGTCGCTTCATAGTAAACGCGAGTGTTCTGGTCTCCACCTGGAGGCGTGGGTTCGAATCCCACTCCTGACAAATACTCTGTTTTTCACGTGCTGTTATTTATAATGCAATCACTGTAATTTTACTGCAGCGATCAAAGCGTGGTCTGTTTGGGAGTATGAGAAAGATACAATTAAGATAAAAATTTTGTTTTAGTCACAACAGAGAGCAGAACAACGGGTTACATGGGATTCAGGCTGCAGCGTTTGATGAGAAAGAAGCCTCGTTGAAGAGTGTCTGTGTCACCTTCTTAACCGTGGCTGTTGTTTGGACAGAATGACAAGGGGCCATTCAAACACGTTGTTGGTCTCTATATCGAAACGGCATTTTACATTGTCGTTCTTAAGCGTACATCTGCCGTGGAGCTCCATAACGTGTGTTTAATACCTTTCTGGATTTGGGAATATCGGATTGATCATTCCGGACTAGATTATATTCACTTTCCGTTGTTTAACAGGCCACTCTTCCTTGTTTTGCAATGCAGATATTTTAAGTCGTACAGCATGGAAAATAGCCTTCGGCCCAATTGGTTCAAAGTTCAGAGCAGAAAGTAAATTTTGCATCACAGCATATCTATATACATATATCACCATTTGCAGCAATGGGATTGACATTCCTACGGGCATCCAAGAAACACAATAAAATCCATGAAGGACCGCACTAACAGGACGGTCAAAACACTCAATGTGTACAATACAGCAATCTGTGCAAGTCAAGTGAAAGAATAATGATAATAGCAATATTAATTGTTATTTTACACAATAATCCAGGGCGACTATGAAGCTCACTGGAGTTTGTTTCGATTTAACCTCTCTCAGAGACAACCAGATGAATTACACATTGACAGAGGATCGAATATGCACGATTTGAAATTATTCACGTAAAGCTGAAATACTTAATACAGATAGTAAATATGATTTCAAAAGATATAAAAATAAAATCTGGACAAAATCAGCGTATTGGATTAAACGTAAAGAGAGTTGCAATTGAGGTAGCATAATATATAACAGAACTGCAGGATACAGTACAACTGATGGATGAATACTCTTATTTTATATGTTAATGACTTGGATGCTGGAATTGATGATCATACGAACAGGTTTGCGGTCCAGATGAAGATAGGTGGAGGTGCAGGAAATCTGGAGGAAGTAGAAAGTCTACAAAATGACAGAGGAAGTGGAGGAGAATGGGCAAAGAAGTGGCAGTCATAAAACACAGGCACGAAATGCATGGTGCTGCACTTGAGCAGAAGAAATAAAATTGAAGGCTATTTACTAATCGTAGAGAAAATTGGAAAATTTGAGGTGCAAAAGGACTCAACGTTGTTCGTCCAGCATTCCATGAAGGTCAATATGCATGTTGCGAAAGTGGTGAGGAAGGCCAATGCGATGTTCGCGATAATTTCCAGAGGAATGGGGTATGGATGCAGCGATGGAATTTTCAGGTTTTAAAATGCACTGATGAGGCCTTACCTTGAGTACTGTGAGCAGTTTGGAGCCCCTTGTCTGAGACAGGTTGTGCTGTCACTGGAGACGGTTCAGAGGTGGTTTAGAAAATTATTCCCGGGTTGAAAGCTTTGTCATGCGAGAAGCATGTGCTGGTTCTGCGTCTCTACTCAGGGGAATTAAGGAGAGTGAGTGGTTCGCGCATCAAATCACCCCTTGGACAGTCTCTATCACTCGTGTCACCCAGCTGACTACTGGACCGTCTCTCCCCGTGTCTATCACTGATGTCACCCAGCTGACTACTGGACCGTCTCTCCCCGTGTCTATCACTGATGTCACCCAGCTGACTACTGGACCTTCTCTCCCCGTGTCTATCACTGATGTCACCCAGCTGACTACGGGACCGTCTCTCCCCGTGTCTATCACTCGTGTCACCCAGCTGACTACGGGACCGTCTCTCCCCGTGTCTATCACTGATGTCACCCAGCTGACTACTGGACCGTCTCTCCCCGTGTCTATAAATGATGTCACCCAGCTAACTACGGGACCGTCTCTCCCCGTGTCTATCACTGATGTCAACCAGCTGACTACTGGACCGTCTCTCCCCGTGTCTATCACTGATGTCACCCAGCTGACTACTGGACCGTCTCTCCCCGTGTCTATCACTGATGTCACCCAGCTGACTACGGGACCGTCTCTCCCCGTGTCTATCACTCGTGTCACCCAGCTGACTACTGGACCGTCTCTCCCCGTGTCTATCACTGATGTCACCCAGCTGACTATTGGACCGTCTCTCCCCGTGTCTATCACTGATGTCACCCAGCTGACTACGGGACCGTCTCTCCCCGTGTCTATCACTCGTGTCACCCAGCTGACTACGGGACCGTCTCTCCCCGTGTCTATCACTGATGTCACCCAGCTGACTACTGGACCTTCTCTCCCCGTGTCTATCACTGATGTCACCCAGCTGACTCCGGGACCGTCTCTCCCCGTGTCTATCACTGATGTCTCCCGGCTGACTACTGGACCGTCTCTCCCCGTGTCTATCACTGATGTCACCCAGCTGACTACTGGACCGTCTCTCCCCGTGTCTATCACTGATGTCACCCAGCTGACTACGGGACCGTCTCTCCCCGTGTCTATCACTCGTGTCACCCAGCTGACTACGGGACCGTCTCTCCCCGTGTCTATCACTGATGTCACCCAGCTGACTACTGGACCGTCTCTCCCCGTGTCTATCACTGATGTCACCCAGCTGACTACGGGACCGTCTCTCCCCGTGTCTATCACTGATGTCACCCAGCTGACTACTGGACCGTCTCTCCCCGTGTCTATCACTCGTGTCACCCAGCTGACTACTGGACCGTCTCTCCCCGTGTCTATCACTGATGTCACCCAGCTGACTACTGGACCGTCTCTCCCCGTGTCTATCACTCGTGTCTCCCAGCTGACTACGGGACCGTCTCTCCCCGTGTCTATCACTCATGTCTCCCGGCTGCTTAGGCGCTCCTGCTCCATGACTAAACTCAGCTTCCCTCTGTTTCATCAGCTGCGGATGAAAGTCAGGAACCCCCGCTAGAACCAATCGGCGAGACCTCTCTCGGAAAGGGATGCCCTCGGTTCCTCTAATACTGTGGCAAGTACTCTTGGAGAAATCAAACTCAGAACTGCCAGTGGAAAAGGCGTCTTCGCGTTCCAACACGTTATCAGTTAATCTCCATTTCCATTCCTTGAACATTTCAGCAAATTTAGGGTTTCCGGTCGCTCTAGTGGCTCCCAGAATGTAACATGACAGGTTTAGACAGGATGCACCTCACAGTTCCTCCTTTCCGCTCATCATCCTACTTATCAGGAACATGCACCTTCTCAAAAGCAGCTCTGAACACATGGTCAATGGACAAGGTGTTCAAAAAGTTCTCTCTACTTCTCTCTTTGCATGCTCCTTGGAACCTTCTCACAGGAATAAAAAGTTCCATCCGTTTCCATAGTCTCAGTTACTCCAACATCTGCTTCCATAAATGCCAGCTTCAACGAATAGTAGCCATTGTATGGGTATTTATTAGTACTAAGCCCCGAAATTCCAAGGGCACTAACAGGCACCAATGGCAAGTACGTGGACACCGATTGTAAATGACACTAGACACCAGGATATGACAGCACAATACAGAACCTTCGGCGCTCGATTTTGAGCCAAACCATATATTTCTTTCATCCATTTGCCTGTGCAAGAGGCTCTTAAATACCCCTAATGTTTTAGCCTCCACCACAATCCCTGGCAAGTCATTCCAGGCACTCACAATCCTCTGTGTAAAAAAAAAAATTACCCCTGATGTCTCCCATAAACGTCGCTCCCTTAACTTAACTTTGTATGTATGCCCTCTGGTGTTTGCTATTCGTGCCCTGGGAAACAGGTACTGGCTAGCACCTTATCTATGCCTCTCATAATCATGTAGACCTCTATAAAGACCCCTCTCATCCTTCTATACTCCAAAGAAAAAAGTTCCAGCTCTGCGAACCATGCCTCATAACACTTGTTTTTCAATCCAGGCAATTTCCCTGTAAATCTCCTCTGCACCCTCTCCATAGCTTCCACATCCTCCTATAATGAGGTGACCAGAATGGAAAACAATACCCTAAGTTTAGTCTCACCAAAGTTTAGTACAGTTGCAACATGACCTATCTACTCCTGAACTCAATCCCCCTATTAACGAAGCCTTGCATCCCATAGGCCTTCTTAACTATTCTATTAATCTGTGCAGCGACCGTGAGTGATGTATGGATTTGAGCCCCAATGTCCCTCTGTTCATCCACACTCTTAAATAACCGACCATTCACCCTGTACTCAGCCTTCTGGCTTGTCCTTCTAAAATGCATCACCGCTCACTTAATCGGATTGAACTCCATCTGCCACTATTCTGGCCAACTCTGCATCCTGTACATACCCTCTTGTAACCTTTGACAACCTACAGCTCCATCCACAACTCCTCCAATCTTCGTGTCATCCGCAAACTTACACACCCGTCCTCCTGTGTCTTCATCCAGGTCATTTATAAACATCATAAAGAGCAGCGGTCCCAGGACTGATCCTTGCAGTACTCCACTAGTCACCGACCTCCAGGCGGAATACTTTCCTTACACAACTACACCCTGTTTTCCTCCTGTAACCTTTTTTGTTTTAAATCCAAACAGCAAGGATCCACTGATCCCATGCCTCATGACTTTCTGGATGAGTCTCTCGCGGGGGACCTTGTCAATGCCTTGTTAAAATCGATGTAGACGACATCTACCGCCCTACCCTCATCAATTTATTTTGTTACCTCTTCAAAAAACTAAATTGGGCTCATGAGGCACGATCTTCCCTTCATAAAGCCATGTTGACTATCCTTGAGTAGACTGTACTTCTCCAAATGCTCGTAGATCGTATCCTGAAGAATCCTTCCCAATGGTTTGCAGACCACCGACGTAAGACTCACCGGTCTATACTAGGTCTCACCAGGTTTCTCTGTTACCTTTTTTAACAAGGAAACTACATTAGCCGTTTTTCAATCCTTCGGCACCTCCCATGCAGCCAAAGAGGATTCAAAGATCATAGCTACTACTCCAGCGATCTCTTCTCTCACTTGCCACAGCAACCTGGGGTATATCTCGTCCGGACCTGGGGATTTGTGGTTTTTAAGAAGATCCAACACTTCTTCTTCCTTAATCTCCACATTCTCCAGCACACAGGCCTGTTCTATTTCGACCTCACCCTGATCAAGATCCTTTTCACTTATGAATACTGAAGCAAAGTATCCATTTAGTAACTCTCCAACCTCCTGCGCCTCCGGGCATATGTTGACCTCTTTATCCTTTTGCGGCCCCATCTTCATTCTTGTCATCGTTGCTCTTCACATACGCATAGAACACCTTGGGGTTTTCCTTAATCCTAGATGCCAAGGCCTTCTTATCCCCCTTCAAGCTCTCCTAAATCCTTTCTTAAGCTCCTTCCTGGCTATCCTATATTTCTCATGAGCCTCTCCTGCTTCCTGTTTCTTATATCTAACATATGCTTTCTTCTTTCTCTTGACGAGTTGCCTCACATGTTTTGTCAGCCACGGTTCCCATTTCCTACCACTTTTTCCTTGTCTCAGTGGAACAAACCTATCCTGAACCCAGCACAAGTGTTCCCTAAACTTCCTCCACATGACTTCTGTGCTTTCACCTTTGAACATCTGTTTCCAATTTACTCCCGCTAGTTCCTGTCTCATCCCTTCAGTTAGCCATTCCCCAGTTAAGCACTTTCCCATGGCCTGTTTTTATCCTTTTCCATAGCAATGCTGAAGCTAAGGGAGTTGAGGTCACTCTCACCAAAATGCTCTGCCACCTGATCAGGTTCATTACCTGGAACTAGATCCAGTATGGCTTCTCCTCTCATCTGCCGGTCCACATACTGTATCAGGAATCCTTCTTGAACACACCTGACAAATTCAGACCCATCTATCCCCCTTGCAGTCAGTTGGTGTCAGTCAATATGAGGGAAGTTGAAATCACCCATAACTACAACCCTGTATTTCCTGCAGCATTCTAAACTATGCCTGCTTATCTGCTCCTCGGTGTCCCGAGGGCTATTTGGGGGCATATAGACTACTCCCAGCACACGTGATTGTTCCTTTCCTATTTCTGACTTCCACCCTGACCGACTCAATGGACACGCCTTCTGCAGCGTCCTCCCTTTCTATAGACGTGAAACTATCCCTGACCAGTAATGCTACTACCCCCCCCCCCTTTTTACCTCCCATCCTATTCCTTTTAAAACACCTCAACCTCGGTACCTCCATCAGCCAATGCTGCCCTTCCTCCAGCCAGGTTTCAGTAACGGCCTGTGTCATAACTCCACATACTGATCCATGCTCTAAGTTCATCCAGTTCATTCAAATACTCTTAGCATTGAAATAGTAATGTTTATGTTTATGTTTTATCGCCTGCCTGTCCTTCCTCACTAACTCAGAACACATAGAATCATGCCCTCGTCCTTGTACCCTAATCTCTGCACTCACATTCTGACTCCCCCCCCCCGGCAAATTAATTTAAACCCTCCCCAACAGCTCTAACAAACCTGGCAGGCAGGTCCCTTTCCAGTTCATGTGCAGCCGGTCCATTTTGTACAGGTCAGACCTTTCCCAGAAGAGATCCCAATGTTCCAGAAGTCTGAACCCCTGTCCCCTGCACCAACTCTTCAGCCACCCATTCAACTGCCATGACTTCCAGTTCCTCCCCTCTCTGCCCCGTGGCACAGGCAGCAATCCTGAGATTACCATCCTTGCTTTTTAACTTTTGTATTAACTCTCTATATTCCTTCTTCAGGACCTCATCCCTACTCCTATCGATGTCATTGGTCCCCACTCGGACCACAGCTGACTGCTCACCCTCTTTCCTGAGAATACCGAGAAATTGATCCTAGATATCACGGACCCTGGCACCTGGGAGGCAACACACCATCCAGGATTCTCGATCTTTCCCACAGAACCTCTTATCTGTCCCCCTAACTATCGAATCCCCAATCACTACTGCTCTCCTCTTTTCCATCCTTCCTTTCTCAGCAAAGGGGCCAGTCACTGTGCCAGAGACACGACCACTACAACTTGTCCCTGGTAGGTCATCCCCACCAACAATATTCAAAACAGTAAACTTATTGTTGATGGGAACGGCCACAGGGGTGCTCTGCTCTCTCTGTCTATTCCCACTCCCTCTCCGGACAGTCACCCCGTTAGTTACCTGTCTCCTGACTTTTAGGGGAGACTGTCTCCCTGAAACTTCGATCTATTACTGCCTCTGCCTCCCGAATGATCCGGTTCATCCAGCTCCAGTTCCCTAACTCAGTTTGACAAGAACTGAAGCTGGATGCTTCTCTTGCTGGTGTAGTCATGAGAGACAATTGTGCTGTCCCTGACTCCTACATCCTACAATTGGAGCACTGGACTGCCCTATCTACTGCCTCCATCATCAACTCCTAAGTTAATTAAATTAATTAAAGAACCTTACCCGGCCTTACCCACTGGGAGCAAGTTCGTCCTCCGCCTCTGCTCGCCAAAACCTCTCGAGTCAAAGCCTCAAAGCTCCACTGCTGCTCTGGCCCCACTCACTCACTGGCCGCTCCGCTTGAGCTACCCCTCTTTTTATTTGTTTGTAGAGCTATTCAATTTACAATTACCGAATCAGACTGCTTGGTCACCTGACCTCGACAGCCCAATCAGCTGCTTTCTGCTGAGTCTGAACTATTCAAATCTTTTCATTATTATTGTCCAAAATAACAAGAGTACATCGAAGTAAATAACACTTATTGTCAAGGGGAAAAAAAACATTGTTTTAAAGATTGAAAAATATGGTGACACAAAAAAAGGAAAAAAAAACACTAAAGCAAAGAAAAGTGAGGAAAAAAAATATTAAGAACTCAACCCCGGAGCCATGCATCATACAAAAAGCTTCTAAAGATAACCATCAAACCTCCAGCAAGAAAAAAAATACAATTAGATCATGGAGAAAATTATCAATTAACTCAAATGGTAATAACGAGAAAATGAACCCCTTCTTTTCTCAAAATTAAACACAGGTTCAAAGGTTAAACTTCTAATTTTCTCCAAACTAAGACATAGCATCACTTGGAAGAACCATTGTAACAGAGTGGGAGCCGACGTATCTTTTCACTTCAACAGAATGGCCCTCCTAGCTATCAATGTAACAAACGCAATAGCATGTTGGTCAGACAAAGAAATAGCTTGGATATTTTGAGGGATTATTCCAAAAAGTACAGTTGATTTGTTAGGTTGTAAATTAATTTTAAGTGCTTTAGAAATTGTAGAAAAAAACTGACTTCCAGAACTCTTCCAGTATAGAACAAGGCCAAAACATGTGTGTCAGTGTAGCTGTCTCAGTTTTACATCTATCACAATAACTATCAACATCAGGAAACATTTTAGACAATCTCTCCTTCATCAAATAGTAATGATGTACAACTTTAAATTGAATCAGTGCATAACTAGCACAAATCGAAGAAGAGCTAACCAACTTCAGAATCTGTGTCCAGTCCTCCGTCATAAAAGTCAAATTAAGTTCCAATCTTGTTTAATGTTAAATAAAGGACACTTATCCCATTGTGATAGTAATTTATAAATTCTTCCAATGGAATACCTAACAAGCCAGCATTCAATATGTAAGGAAAATTAGTTAAGTGTTTTTGTAAGAAATGTCTAACTTGAAGGTATTGTAAAAAGTGTGAGTAGGAAAGAGAATATTTATCAACGACTTGTTCAAAAGGCATTAGTCTATCTTCTTTAAATAGATCCAAAAAAGAATAGATACCTTTATTTTCCAAAGTAAAAAAAATTGGATCACATAAATAATGCTTAAAAAATTATAATAAATTAAACTACAAAATTTAAATTTTTTAATATAAAAAAATTACAGAACTGGAGCCAGATTTGTAAAGAATACTTAATCACAGGGTATCAATTTAAATTAGCAACTTTAGCTAATTGTAAAGCAGACCACAATAACGAGGTTAAATAAAACTGTTTCACAGCTTTCAATTCCAAATCGACCCAAATTGGCCGTTCGTTCTTATCAACCCAGTGTAACCAAAAGGACATATATTGCACATTAACAGCCCAGTAATACATTCTTAAATTAGGCGAAGTAAGACCTGCATCCTTTTTCAATTTTTGTAAGTGACATTTACTAATTCTTGGTCTTTTATTATTCCATATAAAAGATGAGATAATAGAATCAATCCGATCAAAAACACATCTTCATTAAAAAAGGGATATTCTGAAATAAATATAACAATTTTGGTAAAATCAGCATTTTGACTATATGGATGTGACCAACAAGTGAAAATGTAAGTGGGTTCCATCCACTAAATAAATACTTCATAGAATCTACTCAGGGAACAAAATTAGCTTTGTAAAGATCCTTTTTCTTTTAGAGATTATAACACATAAATATCTAAAAGAATCCGTAATGTTGAAAGGAGTATTACCATATATAGAAACAGATTCATTTAAAGGAAACAATTCTTTTTTATTAAAATTTATTTTATATCCTGAAAAATCTCCAAATTCATGAAATAAATTTAGCAAGGCAGGGAGATTCCTCGGGATTAAATACATAAACCAGAAAATCGTCAGCGTAGAGAAATCTCATTCACAAGAATCCCATGAATATCATTAGCTTCACGAAGAGTGATACCAAGGGATTCTAATTTTAAGTTAAATACCAAAGGACTTAATAGACAACCTTGTCTTGTCCTCCGTGAAAGCTGAAAAGAGAGATCTACAATTATTAGTAATAACAGAGGCAACAGGAGATTTATATATCATTCTAATCCAATTATTTAAATTAACACCAAAACCAAATTTCTCTAAAACATTAAATAAGTATTTCCATGCAACAAACGATCAAACGCTTTTTCAGCATCGAAAGAGATGACACATTATAGAGTTTTAAAAGAAGATGGGTATATTTGAAAAGGAATAACGGCCGTTTATAAAGCCTGTTTGATCTTTAAATATAACTTTACCCAAAACTTTCCCAACCAATTGGCCGTTATCTTTGACAGGATCTGAGCATCAACATTCAATAATGAAATAGGTCTACATGAGGCACAATCAGAAGGACCTTTATTCTTTTTAAGAATTAAAGCAATAGAAGCGTCATAAAAAATAAAGTGTAAATCGCCTTTCACAAAAGAGTCCTTAAACATTTCCTACATATACGGAGACAGCAATTTTCCAATTTTTTAATAAAATTCTACAGGGTACCCATCAAGTCCAGGGGCCTTACCAGATGGCATTGAAAAAATAGCTTTATGAATTTTGGCTTTGGTAATTTGGGCATCAAGAGTTTTTTGATCATTAACAGAAATTCGAGGAAAAACAATCTTTCGTAAAAAAAATTCATTTTAGAAGAATCTACTGGAAATTTAGATTTATAAAGTTCAGTATAAAAATCTTAAAAAATCTTATTAATATCTTCATATTCCCAAGTCAGGGTACCATCTTTCCTACAGATTTTCAAAATTTGCCTTTTGGCTCTGGCCGTTTTTAATTGAGATGCAAGCAGTTTGTTATTTTTATCTCAAGACATATAAAGTTGACTTTTTAGCTGAAGCAAATAGCCTTCAATAGGATGAGTTAATAATAAATTATATTGTGATTGAAGTTCCATCCTTGTTTAAATAAGTCATTAGGGGAAATCGCATAAATATTATTGAAGTCTTTAACTTGTTTTGTAATCTTATCTAATTCTAGTCTGTTTTTTCAGGTTAGCAGAATAAGAAATGATCTGACCACTTTAAAATGCTCTAAATGTATCCCATTTCATTCATTTAGATGTACCCCCATAACATTAAAAAGAAAAAAAATATTTTCCCTGGTTTTCAATGAAGCTAACAAAGTCTGAATTCTGCAATGATGTCTGAGACAGGCGCCAAGGTGGGTGGGCAAGGATGGCATCTTCAAATTCGAAAGACAAACTGAAAGCTGCATGAGCAGATACAGCGATAGTGTCATATTCACAATTCTTAACACTGGGCAAGAAGTAAGGGTCAACTATAATATAATCGATCCTTGAATATTTTCTATAAACATGGGACAAAAAAGAATATTCTCTATCATCAGGGTGTAAATATCTGCATAATTCAATCAATCCAAAAATCTGTCAAAAAGGAATTAATAAGTAATGCGGAGTGATCTGGAAGTTGCTGGTTGGTTGAGCTCTTGTCAATCAAAGGATTTAAACAACAGTTAAGATCCCCGCCCATTATCAACATATATTCATTTAAATTAGGCAGTAAAGCAAATACATTTTTTTTTAAAAAAAGATCATCTAAGTTAGGACCGTACAAATTGACCAAAACAGCTTTTCTGTTACAAATTACTCCTTTAACAATTAAAAATCAACAAAAGAATCTGACTTAATGTCCTCTTGAATGAACGATATATTGGATTTAATAAAAATAGACACTCCCTTAGTTTTATTTTGAGAAGTGGAGTGAAATTGCAAACTCTTCCATGATCCAAAAAACCTATTTTGATCTCCCTCCTTGATATGCGTCTCCTGGGCAAAAATTGTATCAGGTTGAAATCGATTAATGATTTTATAAGACTTCTTTCATTTGATAGGATGATTCCAACCACGTACATTCTAACTTATTACATTAATCTGTTTAGATTCCATACTATAATTTTATTCTACTTTACACATGTGCCAAGCACATACCAATATGGGATGATCAAAAATGGTGGCGATGGAGAATACAACCTCACAGAAAACACACATGCTCCGGAACCACCCAATGGGAAAAAAAACCCTAATTCTAACCCCATCCCACTCCCCCCACAGCCCAGAAAAAGCAGGCACCCTATGATAGAAAACACAGGCAAGACTGCTCTGTCTGTCCGAAAAAAAAGATTAAAAAAGGTTCTCTATCCCTCCCCCAGTTAAAAAATGAAACCCACTGACCTTGTAAGAGGAACGACAAAGTCTCAACAAATGAAAATGTTTACATTCCAGCATCTACAAACTATCCCATGTTTATACTTAATCTTTTTTCAAACAAAGAGGAAACCAAAAAATTGTTATCTCTTAAAAAGTAAAAAACAGCTCCATCTTAAATTTAACATTAAATCCCCCAAAAAAGCTTTAAATTCAGTTATAAGATGCAATAATATTCATTATATAAAAAACATACTAATATATTGAAAAGAATTTAAAAAATAAGCACTTATTAAAATCTAAAACATATTACCTAGAGAAACCAAGCATAGTGTTTAATAACAGATCAACACAATCTTTAAAACTAATAGTATACAAATAATTGAAACCTCCGCTAAGTATGTATAAGAGAAGGAAATAGCCCCATTAGTAGGAAAAACTACCAGTTAGTTAATTAAGAAAAAAAACACAAAAAATATCAAACCAGATATTAGGTTAAAGGAGTAAGTCCTTTTATGTTATTTTTCTCCATCGAATGTCCAAATAACCATTTAAACAGTCATACTTGAACCATAAATCTTCTTACCAAAAACAACAATGATATGCAATAATAAACAAGTCCCCTAATCTTCTTTTAATAGTCTCTCAATGAAATGTCCAAGTAACCTTCATAAATCTTCTTTCCGAAATGCTATTATGCAGATAATATGCCAGACAGTTCAATCGGCGGTCACAGCAGGTATAGTTTAAACAAACGCCAGTGCAACTTTAGGATCACAAAATGTACGAGGAGGAGAATCAGGAGGAAAAACTTTAATCCTTGTTGGGTGACGCAAGGAAGGAAACAATTTCTTATCATATGCCTGTTTCATTACCAGAGCAAATTTTGATCTTTGTTCCATTACCTCCTGAGAAAAATCTTCATAAAAACCGAGCTCAGATGTCTCAAATCTAAAAACTCTGTTGTCTTGCCTGTCGCATTATTTGACCTTTAATCCTAAAATAATGAGAACAAACCAGAACAGCCCTTGGTTTATTTGGATCTTGAGATCTCGAAGTAAAAGTTCTGTCTGCTCTTTCTACAGTAGGCGGCTGTGATAATATGGAAGAAAATAAGGTATGAAAAAGCTTACCAATGTAAGCAGTTAAATCTCCATTTTCAACTCCTTCCTGCAGCCCAACAATTTGTATATTCCTTCGGCGAGACCTAGTTTCCAGATCTATAATCTTATTTCGATATCCTTCCAAACAAGTTTTACTGTATTTTACTTTCAAGCAATTTTTGCTTAATTATCTTCAATTCCTCTTTGTGTGTAGTGACTTGAGCTTCCAGATCCTTAAGATTTCCCAGAAATGACATCATTTCATTACTATTCTTTTCAAGTTAGTCCTTAAATGAACTGCGTCCAAGCCATATCTTCAGCCCACAATGGCATTTCATCAGATCCTTCCTTTTGCATCTTTCCTTTCCCGTTGCCTTTATCACTAGGTTCAGACAAGTATTTCCCACTCCTCAAAGATATATGGTTCCCCTTCAAGAATCAGCAACTGAAGACATTAAATTCAGTTTAAACTAGGGGGAAAGGGACAAAACTAGGAGCAGCTCAGAAACTGCTGTTACTCCATTCACAGACAGGCGCAGCCTCCAGGAGCTATTCAAATCTTGATTGACTTGATTGCACAATCCATCTGCCAAAACTACTTGAGCCAAAGCCTCAAAGCTCCACTTCTTCACTGGCCACACTTCACCCCAGTCAATATTAAACTCCAGTCCCATTAAAGGTGAATATGCAGTAGAAGAAACTCCTCCCATGCCCAGAACTGGATGTGGTGAGCAGCAGCAATAATTGCAGAGTTCAGCACCGATAGTCACTCTCAAAATAGCTTTAGCAACGGTGATGGACAAATATCCAGCATGCAACTTATTGAAACTTTCTTCCCTGTGTGAACCCGGTAGTGTGTCCCAAGTGTAACAAGCTGTGAGATTTCACTGCTAACGTAATGGTCTCTCTGCTATGTTTCACTGCTGAGCTAATGGTTTCTCTGCAGCAGCAATGTTTAGCTTATGACTGGAAATAACAGGATTTTGGAGTGCCTAGCTACCCAATGAGAGAGATATTGTTCTTTCCTGTGAGTCTGGAAGGTAGATTTTCACGGTCTTTTGTCAGGGAGAGATGAGAAGACACGAATGGAGAGAAAGGGCCCTTTTTCTTTTTTTTTTTTGTTTCCTTTACTAATCCTATAGTCAAAGTAAGAATTAAATAGCTCAATTGTTTAATCGCAGATTGTGTACCATTTGTTATTTTTGGGGTACTGATTTGTAACAGGGGACACATCATGCAGCATTCACACAAACGAGATTGCTTAGGTTTGGCCAAGCTCAGGGGCTATCACCCACTATATTAAGTTGCTAGCTGAAGCAAGAGTTACATAAGGTTAAATGACCTGAGTGAATCGCTCCCCACATTCACAGCAGGTGAACGGCCTCTCCCAACTGTGAACTCAATGATGCACATTTGGCTGATTTTGCTGACAGAATTACTTCCCAAAGTCTCAGCAGCTGATCGGCCTCTCTCCTGTGTGAACTCGCTTGTGTGTCTGTAGATGAGATGACTGAGTCAATCCCTTCCCACACACTGAGCTGGTGAACGGCTTCTCCCAGTGTGAACTCGCTGATGTACCTTCAGTTTAGATGAGCAAGTGAATCCCTTCCCACAGTCTGAGCAGGTGAAGGGCCACTCCCCAGTGTGAACTGACTGATGACTCTGTAGATGAGATGACTGAGTGAATCCCTTCCCACAATATGAGCAGGTGAACAGTCTCTCCCCAGTGTGAACTCGCTGATGTACCTTCAGTTTAGATGACTGAGAAAATCCCTTCCCACAGTCTGAGCAGGTGAACGGCTTCTCCCTAGTGTGAACTCTCCAATGTGTTAGTAGGTGAGATGACAGAGCAAATCCCTTCCCACAGTCTGAGCAGGTGAACGGCCACTCACCAGTGTGAACTCGCTGATGTACCCTCAGTTGGGATGAGCAAGTGAATCCCTTCCCACAGTCTGAGCAACTGAACGGCTTCTCCCCAGTGTGAACTCGCTGGTGTGCCTTCAGATCAGATGAGCGAGTGAATCCCTTCCCACACATTGAGCAGGTGAACGGCCTCTCCCCAGTGTGAGCTAGCTGATGTACCGTCAGTTTAGATGAGCAAGTGAATCCCTTCCCACAGTCTGAGCAGGTGAACGGCCTCTCTCCGGTGTGAACTCGCTGATGTACCTTCAGTACAGATGACTGAGTGAATCCCTTCCCACAGACTGAGCAGGTGAACGGCCTCTCCCCAGTGTGAACTCTCTGATGTACCTTCAGTTCAGATGATTGAGTGAATTCCTTCCCACACAATGAGCAGGTGAATGGCCTCTCTCCAGTGTGAACTCGCTGATGTACCTTCAGTTGGTACGAAGAAGTGTATCCCTTCCCACAGTCCGAGCAGATGAACGGCCTCTCCCCAGTGTCTACTCGCTGATGTACCTTCAGTTGGGACGAAAACGGGAATCCCTTCCCACAGTCTGAGCAAGTGAACGGCCTCTCCCCAGTGTGAACAGACCTGTGCAACTGTAGGTGGGATGATCCAGTGAATCCCTTCCCACAGTCTGAGCAGGTAAACGGTCTCTCTCCAGAGTGAACTCGCTGATGTACCTTCAGTTTAGATGAGCGAGTGAATCCCTTCCCACAGTCTGAGCAGGTGAACAGCCTCTCTCCACTGTGAGCTTGCTGGTGTGCCATTCGGTCAGATGATCGAGTGAATCCTTCCCCACAAATTCAGCAAATGACCAGCCTCTGCACAGTGTGAACTGACTGGTGTGTCCACAAGTGGGATAACTGACTGAATCCCTTCTCACACTTACAACAGGTGAATGGCCTTGCCCAGTGTGAATTTGCTGATGTACCTTCAGTTGAAATGACTGAGTGAATCCGTTCCCACTGTCTGAGCAGGTGAATGCGTTCCCCCCGTGTAAAACGACGGGCACGCCAGTTGGTCTGATGATCGAGTGAATCCCTTGCTCCTCTTCTTAAATATCTGGACAGAGACAGCAAAACTGGTGTGTTGTGTTCGAGATTCCCATAGACAAATTCCTTGTCATATTTAACCTGTAAAAAGATTTACAAAATCAATCAATAGGTGTGGGACATTTCAGATGAGATCACTTGAGTTGGCAAGGTGTGAGCTGACATCACACTGTTACAGTGAAGTTCAACCCAAGTTGGAGAGAGAAATCATCTTCTAACTGGGCACAGTGCTGGTATCTGGAATGTCAATCAAACTCTCTGATGCTCTTCCTGTCTCTATAACATAGGGGCAGTTCTGCCATCTCCAACCTGTGATCTGGCTCAGTTGTCTCTCTCCATTGGTATTATTCCCTGTTCCCAATGAGCTGCATGGGTGCCTGGTCCCACAGGAACTGAAACACTCTCTACGCACCCACCACTCTCTGTGTAAAAATACTTACCCCTGACATCCCCTCGGTATCTATTTCAAAGCACCATAAAACTCTGCCCTCTTGTGTTAGCCATTTCAGCCCTGGGAAAGAAACCTCTGACTATCCACATGATCAATGCCCCTCATCAGCTTATCCACCTAAAAAAGAGGCTCTAAACATAAACAAGGAAATTATACATTGCTTTGAGGATTTATTAGAAGTGTACAAAACTTTGAGGAAAACGATAGGTTAAATGCCAGCAGCTCTTTCCACTGAGGTTGTGTGGGACGACAACCAGAGCTCGTGGGTCAGTGGGGAAGGTGAAAATGTAACAGGAACATGTGGAAAAGCCGTTCACTGAAATGGTCGCGAGAGTGTGGAATGAGATGCCAGCACAAGTAATGAATGTGAGCTCGGTTTCACCATTTAAAAGAAGTTTGAATGGGAGCCTGGATGGTAGGAGTATGGAGGACAATGGTCCCAGTGCAGGTGGATGCATTAGACAGCTTAAATGTTTTTTTTTGGCATTGACTATATCGGCCAAATAGCCTGTTTCTGTGCTGAACTTCTCCATGTTTCTATGATGGAGAAGCTGGTCTAATTTGCTTCGAAGGGAAAACCAGTAGGAGTGACAATGGAACAGCAATGGTTGGAGTTTCTGGAAGCAACTCGGGAGTTGAGTGATCGATACTTATGAAAGAAGTGGAAGCATTGGAAAGGCAGGAGGACACAACCATGGCTGAAATGAGAAGCCAAAGC
Organism: Hemitrygon akajei; assembly: GCF_048418815.1. NCBI lineage: Eukaryota > Metazoa > Chordata > Chondrichthyes > Myliobatiformes > Dasyatidae > Hemitrygon > Hemitrygon akajei. Next base: position 679,378 of record NW_027332059.1, read on the forward strand.
CTACATAAAAGCCAAAGAGAGGGCAAACAAAAGAGCAAAAACTATTGGGAAGCTTTTAGGAACCAACAGAAGACGACTAAAAAAAAAGTCAGATGAGCTCAGGAATTGGAATGATGATTAATGAGCCAGTCGTTAATGAGTCTTCGCAGCACCCAACAGTCTGAGGCATTTAGAGGAACAAAATATCCGGGGCCTCAATATCTCTTGAGAACCAAGGTTCCCTGCACCAGTTACCTTTCAACTTTTATTTTGACTGGCACATACAAACTCCACACCCTCAAAATTTCACTTCTAAAGGCCTCCCACTTACCAAGTACTCCTTTGCCAGAAAACAGCCTGTCCCAAACCACACTTGTCAGATCCTTTCTGATACCATCAAAATTCACCTTTCTCCAATTGAGAATATCAACCCGTGGTCCAGACCTCTTTTTTTCAATATTTACTTGGAATCTCATGGCATTATGATCACTAATTTCTGTCATCAGCCCTGGATCATTTCCTAACAGCTTATTGCACACTTTACATCAGGAATTCTACGTCCTGATTATGGGGACATTTGACAAACTCTACCCCATCTAGTCCTTTCACAGTGTGGGAATCCCAGTCAATATCTGGGAAGTTAAAATCACCAACTGAATCAACCTTTGTTTCTTAGCATGGTCTGTGATCTCTCTACAAATTTGTTCCTCTAAATCTCTCAGACTGTTGGGTGTAACCAAGTCCCAGTGATTGCTACAACATCATAATTCCCTGTCCTGAGCTCATCTGGCTTTCCTACGATGCTTCTTGCATTGTGATATACACAGATCAGCACTTTCATCGCACCATGCTCAACCATTTGATTGCTGACTGTATCTGAGGTATGAACAACATCTGACTGGTGTCCAGAAAACAACCTCTCAATCATTGTCACAAAACCAAAGGAGCTAATTGTGGATAACAAAAGGAATGGAGACAGGCTAACCCCTATTGGCATCAATGGATCTGGGGTTGAGAGGGTCACCAAGGATCTGACATGGTCTGTATATACTAGCTGTGTTGTGATAAAAACACAACAGCACCTCTTTCACCTCAGACGGTTGAAGTTTGGGATGGGGACCCAAATCCTAAGGACTTTCTACAGGAACACAAATGAGAGCATCCTGACTGGCTGAATCACTGCCTGGTAAACAGCACTTTCCTTAATTGCAGGAACCTACAGAGAGGGGTGCGCACAGCCCAGCACATCTCTAGATGTGAACTTCCCACTATTCAGGACATTTGCAGAGGCAGGTGTGATAAAAGGGCCCGGAGGATATTGAGGACCCAATTCACCACAACCACAAACTGATCCTGCTGCTACCATCCAGGAAACGGTACCACTGTTGCTTTGGCTGCAGATGAGCCAACTTGTTATCAATGTTTTCTTGAACAACGAATTCATTAGCCTAACTGGGACCATATTTAGCTTGTGAAAAGTCTCAGATGAGTCAATTGTTTCATTCTCAGGGTTGCCAGATTCATGTTTTGATAACAACACCCACAGATGGTGCCTGCTTGTCAAAATAAGTCTGTATCATATTTATGTGTACGAGCTGTGTTGGTTTGTGTCGGTCGGGTGTCTTAGTAACATAATTCACGTCATTAACTTGAGAGACTATTTCATATGGTCCACTGAATTTCGCCTTAACTGGATTCATCCACATTGGAAATAAGGCAAGCACCTTACCCCCCACCTGGTATTTTCTTTCACAAGCCTGCTTATCAAACCAAAACTTCATTTTGCTTTGAGAAATCTATAAGTTTTGTCTTGCTAGGCTACAGGACTAGTGTAGTTTGTTTTTGAACTTCAAAACATAGTCTAAGAAGTTAACATGTACATCCCATCAATCCACTGTTCCTTTAACAAGGTCAAAGGTCCCCTCACGCAGTGACCAAATACAAATTTAAATGGACTAAAGCCCAGTGATTCCTGTACTGACTCTCTTACTGTGAACAAAAAAAAAATATTCCTTCATCCCAGTATTTTCCATTTTCAACACAGTATGTCTTATTCATTGTTTTGAGGGTGGAATGAAATCTATCCAAAGCCCCTTGTGATTCCGGATGGAATGCAGATGATGTAATTCATTTAGCTCCCAGTTCATAAACCACCTGCTGGAGTAAACCAGATGTAAAATTACTTCCTTGATCAGACTGGATTGCTTTAGGCAAACCAAGTAGAGTAAAAAACTTGGTAAGAGCCTTTGTCACAGTTTGAGCTTTAATATTACTGAGAGGTATTGCCTCTGGGAATCTGGATGAGGTACTCACAATAGTTAGCAAATACCGATGGCCAGCTTTAGTCTTTGGCAATGGGCCAACACAATCCACTATAACTTTGGAAAAGGGTTCACCAAATGCAAGTATTAGCTGGAGTGGGGCCACTGGTGTGACCTGATTAGGTTTATCCACAACTTGACAAGTGTGACAGGTTCTGCAAAAGGTCATAACATCTTTCCTCAAATTAGGCAGTAAAATTCCTTCATAATCCTGTTTAGTTTTATTCACTCCAAAATGGCCACCTAAGGGCATACTGTGGGCCAAAGTTAACATTTTTATCTTATAAACTTTAGGAACTACAATTCGGTGAACAACTGTCCGTTCCTCACTCACAGGTATAGCAGGTGGCCTCCACTTCCTGATTAACACTCCATCCTTGAGATAATACCCGACTTGCATTTTCTTAATCTCATCATCTCAGAGAGCGGTTTCTTTTAAAACTTCAATCTCAGTGTCTCGGTTCTGTTCTGCTATAAACTCCTTCCTAGACAGGGATAGGTCTTTCTCATCAGACTTGCTACCTGAATCCTGTTGAAACATTGAAGGCAGAAAAGTCCCTGACAGGTCAGCATTACCTGAATCCCGATTTTGGCTATCATGGGTATCAGAATCATGCTGCACAGAACTGTCTGCATCGGCAGACTTTTTAGCCACACTTGGGAGTTACTGCACAGGAAGGATAAATGTTAAAATCCATCTGTCGGTCACCAGTGGTTGGCTTAGTTGTCAACTGCACTGCCGGAACTACTTTACCATCTGCCAGGTCATTCCCTAACAGCAGAGTAACAACTTCCACTGGTAAACTGGAGCATAATCCAATCTTAACAGGTCTGGAAACCAACCCTGACTGTAAAGTTACCTTGTGCAATGGCACAGAAGCCCCAATGCCTTTAATAAAATGCCGCTCCCAATGCCTTTAATAAGATTTACCTCACCAGTGTTAGTCTCATCACCAAACTTTAGAACGCTAATATAAGTGACAGAGAAGCCCCAGTATCTCAAAGAATTTTCACTGGTACTGGGGTTGACCGTTCCTTTACTTATACAAACCCATCTAACATAAAATGATCGAATCCCTTCTTAACTTGGTCAGACCTCTCAGTTCTTAACTGAGCTTCAACAGAATGTTCAGAACCCTGTGGGGTTATAGGTGCTTCAACATACTGAACACAGGCATTTGGGACTGCCTCCTTTTTCTTTTTCTTATTCAGGATAGAACAGTTAGCCATCATATGAGCAGCTTCTTACAATAGTAACAAGTAAGACCAGAATATTTCTCCTTCAACTGCTTCCCTTCATTCTTACTCGTGTCACTAGTCCCAGCTTTAATTTCTGGATTACCCTGGTGATCCCTGCTACTCTTTTGGAAACTCTTATTCTGGGTAAATTTAACATTATGAGTTAAAGCGAACTCATCTGCTAATCTAGCAGACTCTTGCAATGTAGCAGCATCTTTTTCATCTAAATACGTCTTTATGTCATCAGGGACGCACCTTTTGAATTCTTCAATTACAACCAACTCTTTCAAGCTGTTAAAATCAACATTTATATTTTTATATGTGCACCAGCCAAAACACAAACTGCTCACAAGAAAGTTCCATATAAGTCTGGTTCACAGATTTCCTTGAATTTCTAAACTTTTGCCTGTATGATTCTGGGACCAACTCGTAAGCTTTGAGCACAGCCTGTTTCACTATGTCATAATCAGCTGCTTCATCAACTGTCAAAGCAGAATATGCTTGCTGATCCTTCCCGTTAATTACACATTGTAAGAGAATAGGCCAACCCTTTTCTGGCCACTTTAAACTCCGAGCAACCATCTCAAAATACTGAAAGTATTTATCAACCTCTGCCTCGTCAAGTGGAGGTACCAATTTAACTTCCCAACTGTCCTCAAACTTATCACCAGAGTCTAACGCTAGACCCCTTTGCTGCAATCTCTCTATCTTTTCCAGCTTGAACACCCTCTGTCTTTCTGCTTCCTCCCTCTGTTTTTCTGCCTCTCCAGCCTCAAACTGCCTCTGCCTTTCCGCAGCCTCCATCTTTAACTTTTCTAACTTGTAATGGAGCTCAAGCTCACTAGGTTTACTTTCAGGAAACACCTCCAACTCCTCCACTTTAAACACACCTCAGATACATGATGTTCAGCTATAATCCTCTGCATCTGTGCCTTCCTCATTGTCAATTTCACCTTAGCAAGTTTAAACCTTTTCACAATACACAACAACACGACCCTTCTGGCGTCCTCTAATGCCTCAGAGGTTGGTGCTTCCAGACATTTATCAACATCCATTGCTGCTGATTTTGCAGACAAATAAATCAGAAGGGATTTCCCCAATGAAATCAATAATTAATTTATCAACACGCCCTCAAATTTGTTCATATCCCAGATGCAGGCCCCAATTTTGTTATGAACAAATATTTAGAAACTAAAGCTTTAGAAATTAACCAGCAACAATAGACTACTCCTGGAGTCTAGTTTTGATGTTAAAACCACTATCTTTATTAGTATCTACTTATAATAAATTAAATTAAGCAAGATAAACAAAAGTTAACAGTGTTATGTGTATATATGTGTGTAAATTGTTACGTACCCCATAACTGGGTCACTTACCAGCAAAGATAGAGAGGTCCGTTGAAGTCTGATGGTACTATTTTTAACAGTATTTATTGATAAAAATACACAAAAATAATATCAATGCAAACATACAGATAATATACATCATCAATACTAAATCTAAAAGCGCGGGTATAATAATAATCAATAAGAAATAACTCTATCGTTGTGTAGGGGATAATGTATTGTCCGATGGAAATATAAAAGTCACTCAAGTTCATGCAGGCTGCAGCCTTTTGTTGGAGTCAAGAGAGACAGATATTTTAAACTTGCCGGCTTTCCTTTTTATGATGTCGATCCTTCGAGAGTTCCGTTTTTGTAGTCGGTCCTTTAGCTAAGCCGTTCCATGGAAAACTCAATACACAATTCCGTCTCCAAGAGACAATGGCCATTTCCCGTGGCTTTGTATCGCTGAGGGGCCAGGACATTCCAAACCCCATGTTGATTCTGCGTGTCTTTCTCTCATTTCCTGCGTCTCCTGACCTGAATTAATAGCGATCTTGCGATTTTCAAAAAGGTGGGGGCTACTTTGTACCCATCAGCCCCTCAGAGTTGGGTCACAGGCGTAACAAAATATAACTCCCAAACTATTGAGCTCGGGGGAAACAAGGCTGAGAGTCTTGAGATGGTAAAGTATGGAAGTTCAGTTCATCCACGGAATAGGTAATGAGAGAGAGATATTTGTAATCCAGGATAAATGTCGAGAGAAGGCAATTAAGTCGATTTCCAAAGGTTCCATTGTGGTGAAACGAGAGAACAGTTGCTGTAGATTTTATGCTTCATCGTTTCAAATCCACATACGAATTATCACCGAAAGTGACTTGTCACAAGGGGTATCGCCTTCAAGTGAATTATCACACCACACCCAGCCAAGCGTTAACACATAAGTAGTCTTCACAGGATACCCCAAATCCGATCCACACCTATGGATCAAATGAGGTGATAACCACACATTCGATGTATGGTGAATCAACACTTAACCCACCCTTGTGGGCATAGGAAAGCTCTAAACAGTGACCCTTGGCCACTAGTTCCCTGGTTTCGATCCTTCCATTTTTCCTCCTTCATCTCCGCCTGACTCTGAGTGTGAGTCCTCGGTTAAAACTAAACAAGCTGTGAGCGATGTAAACAAGCTGCAAGCCCGACTGATTTGCCTTCTTAATCACTCTCTCTCTTAAAATGAATGTCCTCAGCAAGCAAAAGCAAGGAATTAATAAGAATGTGAACTGACTGGTGTGCCAGTAGTTGGGATGACTGAATGAATCCTTTCCAACATTCTGAGCAGGTGAATAGCTCAGAATGTGTGAACTGACTGGTGTTTCAGTAGGCTGGATGACAGAGTGAATCCCTTCCCACAGACTGAGCAGGTGAATGGCTTCTCCCCAGTGTGAACTCGCTGGTGTCTCAGTAGGTGAGATGACCGAGTGAATCCCTTTCCACAGACTGAGCAGGTGAACGGTTTCTCCCCAGTGTGAACTGACTGATGACTCAGCAGGTTGGATGATTGAGTGAATCCCTTCCCACACACTGAGCAGGTGAACGGTTTCTCCCCAGTGTGAACTCGCTGATGTTTCTGCAGGCTGGATGAATCAGTGAATCTCTTCCCACATTCTGAGCAGGTGAATGGCTTCTCCCCAGTGTGAACTCGCTGATGACTCTGTAGGTGGGATGAGCGAGTGAATCCCTTCCCACAGTCTGAGCAGGTGAATGGCTTCTCCCCAGTGTGAACTCGCTGATGACTCTGTAGGTGGGATGACCAAGTGAATCTCTTCCCACATTCTGAGCAGGTGAATGGCTTCTCCCCAGTGTGAACTCGCTGATGACTCAGTAGGTGAGATGACCGAGTGAATCCCTTCCCACAGACTGAGCAGGTGAATGGTTTCTCCCAGGTGTGAACTCGCTGATGTACCTTCAGTTTAGATGAGCAAGTGAATCCCTTCCCACAGTCTGAGCAGGTGAACGGTTTCTCCCCAGTGTGCACTGACTGATGACTCAGCAGGTTGGATGATTGAGTGAATCCCTTCCCACACACTGAGCAGGTGAACGGTTTCTCCCCGGTGTGAACTGACTGATGTCTCTGCAGGCTGGATAACCGAGTGAATTTCTTCCCACAGACTGAGCAGGTGAATGGCTTCTCCCCAGTGTGAACTCGCTGGTGTCTCAGTAGGTGAGATGACCGAGTGAATCCCTTCCCACAGACTGAGCAGGTGAACGGTTTCTCCCCAGTGTGAACTGACTGATGTCTCTGCAGGCTGGATGACAAAGTGAATTTCTTCCCACAGACTGAGCAGGTGAACGGTTTCTCCCCAGTGTGAACTCGCTGATGTACCTTCAGTTTAGATGATTCAGTGAATCCCTTTCCACAGACTGAGCAGGTGAATGGCTTCTCCCCAGTGTGAACTTTCTGGTGTCTCTGTAGGGTGGATGAATCAGTGAATCTCTTCCCACATTCTGAGCAGGTGAATGGCTTCTCCCCAGTGTGAACTCGCTGGTGTGTCAGTAGGCTGGAAGAGTTGATGAATCCCTTCCCACAGTCTGAGCAGGTGAACGGACGCTCCCCGGTGTGAACTCGCTGGTGAGCCATTAGGTCAAATGACCGAGTGAATCCCTTCCCACAGTCTGAGCAGATGAACGGCTTCTCCCCAGTGTGAACTCGCTGGTGACTCTGTAAGTGGGATGACTGAGTGAATCCGATCCCACAGACTGAGCAGGTGAACGGCCTCTCTCCATTGTGAACTCGCTGATGTACCTTCAGTTGAGATGACCGAGTGAATTCCTTCCCACAGTCTGAGCAGGTAAACGGCCACTCCCCGGTGTGAACATGCTGATGACTCTGCAGGCTGGATAACCGAGTGAATTTCTTCCCACAGTCTGAGCAGATGAACGGCCGCACCCCGGTCTGAACTCGCTGGTGTGCCATCAGGTCAGATGACCAAGTGAATCCTTTCCCAGAAATGCAGCAGATGACCAGCTTCTGACTGGTGGGTCCACAGGTGGGATGACAGACTAAGTGCTTTCGTACACATAGAACAGGTAAATGACCTTGCCCAGTGTGAACTTGCTGATGTACCTTCAGTTGAGATGACTGACTGAATCCATTCCCAATGTCTGAGCAGAAGAATGGGCTCTCCCCTGTGTAAAATTACGGGCGTGCCAGTTGGTCAAACGACTAAGTGAATCCTGCCCCGTAGTCTGATCAGGTAGGATGGTCGATTGAATCCCTTGCTTCACTTCTTAAATATCTAGACAGAGACAGCAAAACTGGTGTGCCATGTCTGAGCTTCCGGGAGACAAATTCCTTCTCGTTTTTAACCTGTAAAAAGATTTACAAAATCCATCAATGGGTGTAGGACAACACTTTGGATGAGATTACTTGAGTTGCCAAGGTTTGATCCAGCATCACACTGTTACAGTGAGGTTCCACCCAAGTTGCACAGAGAAATCATCTTCTAACTGGGCACAGTGCTGGTATCTGGAATAACCATTAATTCCCTGATGCTCTTCTTGTTTCTATAGGAATGGGGCATTTCTGTGGTCTCCAATTTGTGCTTTGGCTCAGTTTGTCTCCCTCCATTGGTATTATTCCCTGTTCCTGCTGAGCTGCATGGGTGCCTGGCCACACAGTAACTGAAAAATTCTCAGACAAATAGTCTTTCTTGATGTGCCGCTGGGATTTTCTTATATGTATTATTAACTTAAAGTGCCACAATTTTAATGTCTTATAAAAATTTCTTGTTGAGATGAATGGTTGGTCCGCACAGCTGTTAAAGGCTCTTGCAGAAAAGTACCAACAAAGAAACAGGCCCTTTGGGCTATCTAGCTTGTGCTAAACTATTTAAACTCCCCACTCTCACACCCCAACCATTCAGGTACCTACACAAAACTCCTTAAATGTTGAAATCCAGCTCGCATTCACCATTTGTGTTGGCTGCTCATTCCGCACCCAGATGACCATCTGTGTGAAGGAGTTTCCCCTCATGTTCCCCTTAACATTTCACCTTTCACCCTTAACCCATGGCCTCTGGTTGTAGTTCCACACCATCTCAGTGGTAAAAGCCAGCTTGCATTTTATCTATGCCCCTCTATCACAATCAAATCTCCCCTCAATCTTCTACATTCCAAGGAATAAAGTCCGAACCTGTTCAATTTTTCCTCGTAACCCAAGTCCTCCAGACCTGGCAAAATCCTTGTGAATTTTCTCTGAACTCTCGGAACCTCTTTTACAACTTTCATCTATCTACTGTTGTCAGTGCTTTGGTTCATGAAGGCCAATGGGCTGAAATCATTCTTTCCATCTCTATCTAACTGTGATACCACTTTTAGTGAATTACAGACTTGTATTCCCAGGTCCCTTTCCTCTACAACACTCCTCAGTGCCCAACCAGTCACTGTGTAAGACCTACACTGGTAGGTCCTACCAAAGTGCAACACCTCACACTTGTCTGCATTAAATTCCATTTTCCATTTCTCAAACAATTTTTCCAGCTGGTCCAGGTCGCACTGTAAGCCATGATAGTCTTCCTCGCTGTCCACTACACCCCAATCTTGGTGTCATCCACAAATTTACTGATCCAGTTAACCACACCATCATCCAGACTACTGATATAGATGACAAACAACAACAGATCAAGCACTGATCCCTATGACACACAACTAGTCACAGGCCTCCAGTCAGAGAGGCAACCATCTGCTACCACACTCTGGCTTCTCCCAAAGCCCGTGTCTCGTCCAATTTACTATCTCATCTTGAATGTTGAGTGACTGAACCTTCTTGACCCACCTCCCATATGAGACATTGTCAAGTGCCTTGCCGAAGTCCATGTAGACAACATCCACTGCCTTGCCTTCATCCACTTTCCTGATAACTTCCTCGAGAGACTCTATAAGATTGGTGAGCCATGAACTACCAAGCACAAAGCCATGTTGTCTATCCTTAATCAATTCACATCTATACAAATATTTATATATCCAGTTCCTGCACATAAGTTCCAATAACTTTCCCCCTACTGATGTCAAGCTCACCAATGTACAATTTCTTAGTTTATTTTTAGAGCCTTTCTTGAACAGCGGAACAACATTGGTTGTCCTCCAATCCTCCACTACCTCACCTGTCACTAAGGATGATTTAAATATCTGTGCATGAGCGCCGACAACTTCTGCACTTGTCTTCCAAAGGGTCCGAGGGAACAATTTGTCAGGCCCTGGGGATTTATCCATGGCAATTTGCCTTCAGACAGCAAACACCTCCACCTCTGTAATCTGTACAGTGTCCATGAAGTTGATGCTGCTTTGCCTCACTTCTATAGACTCTGTGTCCACCTCCTGAGTAAATACGAATGCAGAAAAAATCTCCCCCATCTATTTTGTCTCCTCATATGGATTACCATTCTGATTTTGTAAAGGATTAATTTTTTCCCTTGCAATCTTTTTGCACTTAACATATCTGCAGAATCCATGAGGATTCTCCTTCACCTTGTCTGCTGGGGCAACCTCATGCCTTCTTTCATCAGTGTTCACTTGAATTTCCTGTATCTCATAAGTAGCCCATTTGTTCCTATCTGCCTGTATGCACCTCCTTTTTATTGATCTGGGAGATGAAAACCAAAGGGGTGATAGAGCTGCATGGTGGGGGGTGGGGGTAAGGGGGGTTAAACTAACGTCTCAGGGGGAATGGATGCCTGAATAACAGAACAGATAGTGGAGGTGTTGTGGAGACAGATGTTGTTCAGACCTCAGACAAGGTCAGGAATGAAAAACGTTGAGCATGGTGCAGTGAATATGCTGAACCCTGTATATCTCAATGCAAGGAGCATGATAGGAAAGGTGGATGTGTTCAGGGAATGGATCAACACCTGGAATTAAGATACCAGGATCTGGCAACTGTGGACTGGGACAGGCTGCTTTATGGCAAAGGTGTGTTTGGTAAATGGGAGGCCTTCAAAGTGAAATTTTGAAAGTACAAAGCGGGTATGTGCTTGTCAGAATAAAAGGTAAAGATAGAAACTGCAGGGAACCTTGGATTTCAAGAGATATTGAGACCCTGGTGAAGCACAAAATGGAGTTTCATAACAGGGATAGGCAGGCAGGTTCTTATGAAGTATAAAATATACAAGAGAACACATAAGAGATAAATCAGGATGGCTAAAAGCAGGCATGAGGTTGCCATTGCAGAAAAGATTAATCATCAGGGATTCCAGAGATAGATTAAGAGCAAAAGGATTTTCAGGCACAAAGTTGGTTCTCTGTAAGACCAGAATGGCAATCCACGTATGGAACCAAAGCAGATGGGGAGATCTTAAATATGTTTTCATCTCTATTTACTCAGGAGATGGACAAAGGTTCTATTGGAGTGTGAAAAGGCCACATTAAAATTGTGGACCCTGTACAGATTAAAGAAGAGATGTTATTTCACTGTTCAATATAGATCATTGAGCATAGAAATCTACACCATATTCCAGGCCATTCAGCCTATAATGTTGTGCCAACCACGTAACTTACTCTAGAAACTGCCTAGAATTTCCCTAGCACAGAGCCCTCTATTTCTCTAAGCTCCATGTGCCTATGTAAGAGGCTGTTAAAAAACCCTATTGTATCTGCCTCAACCACCACTGCTGGCAGTGGATTACATGCACACACTATTTTCTAAGTAAAAAACTTACCCTTGCCATCCCCTCGGTAACTATTTCCAAGCACCTTAAAACTATGCCCCCTCGTGTTAGCCATTTCAACCCTGGGGGTAAAACCTCTGGCTATCCACACGATCAATGCCCCTCATCACTTTATAGCCCTAAAAAAGGGTCTAAACATCAGAAAGTAAATTATACATTGCTTTGAGGATCTGTTAGAATTATGAGGGTATAGATAGGGTAAATGCAAGCAGCTTTTTCCACTGAGGTTGGGTAGGATGACAACCAGAGGTCATGGATAAGTGGGGAAGGTGAAAATTTAATGGGAACATTTGGGAAATCTCTTTAATGAAATGGTCGTGAGACTGTGGAATGAGATGCCAGCAAAAGTGGTGAATATAAGCCCAGTTCCAACAATAAGAGAAGTTTGATAGGTATTTGGATGGTAGGGGCATGAAGGGTGATTGTCCCTGTGCAAGTAGTTGCATTAGACAGCTTAAATGTGTTCTCAGCATTGACTAGGTGGGCCAAATAGCCTGTTTCTGTACTGAACTTCTCCATGTTTCTATGACAGAGAAGCTAGCCAAACTTGTAAGGGGAAAGGTAGGAGTGACAACGGAGCAGCAATGGCTGGAGTTTCTGGGAGCAATTCGGGAGCTGAGTGATCGATACATCCCAAAGAAGTGGAAGCATTGGAAAGGCAGAATGACACAACCATGGCTGAAATGAGAAGCCAAAACCAACATAAAGACCAAAGAGAGAGCAAACAAAAGAGCAAAAACTATTGGGAAGCTTTTAGAAACCAACAGAAGATAACAAAAAAAAAGTCAGATGAGCTTGCATGGATTTATGATTTGTAGTCATTAATGAGTCTTGGTAGCACCCAACTGTCTGAGACATTCAGAAGAATAAAATATCCGGGGCCTCAATATCTCTTGAAAAGCAAGGTTCCCTGCATCAGTTACCTTTCAACTTTTATTTTGACAGGCACATACAAACTCAACACCCTCAAAATTTCACTTCTGAAGGCCTCACACTTACCAAGTACTCCTTGGCCAGAAAACAGCCTGTCCCAAACCACACTTGTCAGATCCTTTCTGATAACATCAAAATTGACCTTTCTCCAATTTAGAATATCAATCCATGGTCCAGACCTCTCTTTTTCCATATTTACTTTTGAATCTCATGGCATTATGATCACTAATTTCTGTCATCAGCCCTGGATCATTTCCTAACAGCTTATTGCACACTTCTACGTCGGGATTCCTACGCACTGATTAAGGGCACATTTGACAAACTTTACCCCATTTAGTCCTTTTACATTCTGTGAGTCCTAGTCAATATATGGAAAGTTAAAATCACTTACTGCATCAACCTTTGTTTCTTGGCATGGTCTGCGATCTCTCTACAAATTTGTTCCTCTAAATCCCTCAGACTGTTGGGTGCAACAAAGTCCCAGTAATGGCTACAATATCGTAATTCCCTGCCCTGAGCTCATCTGGCTTTCCTACGATGCTTCTTGCATTGTGATATACACAGCTCAGCACATTCATCGCACCATGCTCAGCCATTTGATTGCTGACTCCATCTGAGGACTGAACAACTTCAGACCAAGCCTGTAAAGATGGGAATCTGTCCCCCCAGTTTAACTCCCTACTGCTCCAATACTTACCAACTAAGTTAGCCAACATGATTAAAACAAATAATATGGATTGGCCTGACAATGACCAAAATTGAATGTGACGAGCTTTGACATATTGTTGGGACCTAACTTTCAAATCCCAATCAACCCTGAAGGGAACTAATATTAAAGGTGAAGATGTTCAGTGGGAAGAAGGATGCGAGAGGGCGATATCTGGGGATCAGAAATGGGAACAAAAACCTACCAAGGGACAGGTGGGGACAACAACCCGTTTTCAAATTAACAAGCAAGGATGCTTCTTGCCGTGAGTACCACCCCTCAGGAAGAGCCCGACGGAACATTGCAAGTTGCTGGAATTCCAATTCCGTTTATGATTGATATGCCGGCAACCACAACCACTCTCAATCAGGAAATAATATTGGAAAATGGATTCCAGCTATCAAACACTACAATCACTCTGTCTGGGTTCGAAGGCACGGAATGCACGTATTCACATACACAGCCACTACAGGTGGAATTCCAGGGGGATTGAGAAAAGCCAGTATTATGCACCCCTCTAGGGACAAAGTTCCCGGTCACATTAGAGAGGTTAAAGGAAGAGAGAACAGCGCATTACTGGCCGAAGTTCCGGATTTCCTTTGGCGACAGACAGGACAGGTGGTTCCCCATACCACCGTGAGGGTTTGCCTTGGGTTCAAGCCAAAGAGCCTAGGGTTCCTTGCCTACACCCTGATGAAACAAGCCTCCAGCACCAAGGGAGGCTGGCCAGACTTGGCTGCATGCCAACTCTGATACTGGAAGGACTCAGGTGAAGACAGGACATCTGGTAAGACACTCTTTTAATATTGACCGAACCCAAGAGGCTGTACCCCATCTCTTAGCAATCTCAGGCCATGAAATTGGCCTTGCTTGTTAATTTCTAAAACTGCCCCCCATCCGGATCACCATGAAAGAAGGACAGACTTTCCCATCCACTCTGCAATATCCCCTCAAGCCCGAGGCAATGTTTTATGAGAATGGAAGCCCTTTTGTGGATCCAGCAGGGAAACAATATTCTGGCGATGCGATAGTAACTGACAGTGAAGTAATTGAGCAGGCCTCTTTTGAAGCAGCTGTCTCGTCCAGAAGGCTGAGCTGTTTGCTCGGACTCGTGTCTGTATCCTAGCAACAGATAAAAGTGCGAACAATTACACAGACTCCCATTATGCATTTGGAGTTGTACATGACTACCGGGCTCTCTGGGAACATGGGGATTCCTGATTTGCTCTGGCCACCCCATTAGTAATGCCTCCTTTGTAAACAACTTACTCACCGCTCAACAGCTACCTCGAGTTTTGGCTATTATTAAATGTGCGGCCCACACCCACATGTCCAATCAGGTCACTAAACGATGCTTCAGCAGATTAGACAGCGAAAAGTGCTGCACAATCCTCGATAGTTGTAGTCTCCTCGGATTCCCATCAAGCAATCCTCAGATGGATTGAAGCTATTCCAACTACCAATAATACTGTTATGACTGTTGTGAAGGTATTATTACGGGATATAATTCCCAGGTACGGCCTGCCAGAGAAGCTGAGCTCTGAAAATGGCCCACATTTTGTGGCGAAAGCAAGTGAAGGGGTGTGTAACAAGCTAGCTATCAAGCAACAATTCCATTGTGTACACCACCCACGGGCCGCTGGCTTAGTGGAAAGAGTCAATGGCACTCTGAAGAGTAAACTGGCCAAACTAACAGTGGAGACTGGACTCACTTGGTTGAAGGTCCCACTGTTAGACCTATTCCACATGAGGGTCACCCCACAGGGGAAAACAGTGCTGTCACCAGCTGAAATCATTTATGGACGGCCCATGAGGACACCCTGTGGACGAAGACCTTGTGTACCATTGTTCCCAGAAAGTCTACCAGGTACATTGGATATGCATACACTCGGGGAAGAGATGGGGAAATACATATGCCAACTTAACAAAATTTTCCAAGCATTACATTCACAGGTACGACAGGCTTACAAGGAAGAGAACAACCGCGCAGAGAGCAGTGACTGTCCCACCCAAGAACCTGGGAATTTTGTCCTGACCAAGAACTGGAATTGAGGGAAACTCAGACCTCGGTGGAGAGGACCATATTAGGTGTTACTGACCACTCCACGGCTCTGAGACTGAAGGGGCAATCTCGGTGGATACATCGAACAGACTACAAACGTGTTACTGAAGGAACAGAGTAGAAGGACTCTCTCGGACTAAAGGAAAAAGTATTGGTTGATCGTGGTGTGATGAACCTCTAGGCTTCTTGTCACTCAGAGAGTGCCTGAGTGACGTCAGCCGCCGGGTTTCTCAGCTCCTGTTTGATTCTTACTGAGAGAGAGGGAGGGGTGGAACTATTTGACTCTGCAGCGTGCTTACACTTGCTCACAGCTTGTGTTTACATAGCTCGCAGTTTGCTTTATTTAAGCAAGGACAGTCAGAGACAGACAGTCAGACGGAGAGAAAGAAAGAAGATGGAAGGTTCGAAACAAAGGACCTAGTGGCTGAAGTTCGCTGTTTGAACTCTCCTGTGCCCACAAGGGTGGGTTGATTATTGATCCAGCAAATACTGAATGTGTGATTGTCACATTGTTTGATCCACTGGAGTGAATCTTTAGGTTTGGCAGTGTCCTGTGAAGACCACTTGTGCTAACCCTTGCCTGGGGGTGGTAATTCACTTGTACAGGGTACCCCGTGACAAATCACTGTTGGTGATAATTCCTATAATCCATATGGGGATTTTGATGGAGTATCCCATGGCTACCACATTTGTTAACTCTTAGCTGGATTCGGGTGTGTTATGTGGTAACCACTTGTGAGAGGGGATATTCTGTGGAAATCACTGTTGGTAATACTTTGTGTGTTGGATCTGGATTGGGAGTACCTTGTGGAATCTACCTGTGTGTTAACCCTTGCCTGGGTGGTAGTTCCCTTTGAAGACGGTACACATGTTATAAGCTAGTTTTGGTGATAATTCATATGTGGATTTGGAACGAAGATGGATAAGATCTTCGGCGACTGTTATCCTGTTTTACCACCGTGGAACTTGTGGAATTGGAAGCAATTGCCTACTCTCGACATTCACCTTCGATTACAAATATCTCTCTCTCATCATTTATTCCGTGGATGAGCTGAACTTTCATACTTTACCATCTTAAGACTCTAAGCTTGGTATTCCTTGAGCTCAATGGTTTGGGAGTTATATTTACACATATGTATACACATAACACTGTTAACCATAGAACACTGCAGCACAGTACAGGCCCTTCAGCCCTCCATGTTGTGCTGACCCATATAATCCTTTAAAAACATGTACTAAATCCACACTACCACATAACCCTCTATTTTTCTTTCATCCATGTGCCTGTCCAAGAGGCTCTTAAATAGCCCTAATGTTATAGCCTCCACCACCATCCCTGGCAAGTCATTCCAGGCACCCACAACCCTCTGTGTAAAAAAACTTACCACTGATGTCTCCCCTAGACTTCCCTCCCTTAATTTTGTACATATGCCCTCTGGTATTTGCTATTGCTGCCCTGGGAAACAGATACTGACTATCCACCCTGTCTATGCTTCTCATAAACTTGTAGACCTCTATCAAGTCCCCTCTCATTCTTCTACGCTCCAAAGAGAAAAGTCCCAGCTCTGCGAACCTTGATTCATATGACTTGTTCTCCAAACCAGGCAACATCCTGGTAAATCTCCTCTTCACCCTCTCCATTGCGTCCACATCCTTCCTATAATGAGGTGACCAGAATTGAACATAATACTCTAAGTGCAGTCTCGCCAGAGATTTGTAGAGTTGCAACATGCCCTCTCTACTCTTGAACTCAATCCCCCTAGCATACCATAGGCCTTCTTAACCACCCTATCAACCTGTGCAGCAACCTTGAGGGATGTATGGATTTGAACCCCAAGGTCCCTTTTGATTGTTTTGCTTAAGTTGTTATATTATAAGTAGATACAAATAAAGATAGTGGTGTTAACATCAAAACCAGACTCCATGTGTGGTCTATTGCTGCTGGTTCATTTAAATTGTTACAGGTATGTAACAGTGGTGTTCTTGTTTATGTCTTTGAGAGGGATCACCCCAGCATCCGGGGTCCCCATGTTAACACATTTCTGTGTCTCTGTCACACCGATGCCAAACAGGTAGAACGAGGGGCCTGCTGGGTTTGTGCCGAAATTCCGCAGCATAGTAAAACTATGCTTCCAATGTCAGTCATCCCGCTCAACCAGAGTGAGGAACTCTCAGCCTGGGCTTTCTCAAATAACACCCGGGGAAGAGAAATGCGGAACTGGGGTCCAGTCAGACATGACTGTGGCTGTCAGTGTTTTGAGGGATGGTATCTCAGGCTCCCACCAAACGCAAATTCCCAGACTGGGAAACATGCATCCTGGCCATACTTGCAGGTGCCCAGCAGCGGAGAGGAATAACTGAGACTGAGCGATTTTGGATGATCACTTTTCTCTCCTATGGAGTAGCCAGGAATCCACGAAAGATAATCAATTTGGCTACAGCATTTGAGCTGGCCACAATACTGCAGAGGCCCTGACAGAAATGCAGGCCCAAGTAACAGAAATATCCACTGAAATGAATGCAATCCGGCAAACAGTCGTACAGAATCGTATGGCTTTAGATTTTATCCCAGCTGAGAAAGGGGGAACCTGTGTTATTATTGACACAGAATGCTGCACCTATATCCCTGATGAGTCTACTAACATTACATCCCTCTCCAAGCACACTGCCAAGGAGATTGACAGCATCAAGAAGGTAGGGCAGGATTTACACAGGTTCACCGAAGGGTCGAAATGGTAGTATTTGAAGGCCTGTTTGATAATATGTGAGGCATGATATTGCATTATGGCTTAATAGTTGTACATATCATTGTAATAATTAGTGTTGTGCACTGTTTTATCCATTGATAAGTCAATGCTGTACACGGATGCTTTCTCTGTAAAAAAAATTACTGCTTTGTTGATCATGTAATGATCAAAAGGAGGAAGTGGTAAAGTATGTAAAAGGGTTAACTCTTCCTTAAACAATAGCCGCCTGTTTTTCTGAAAGAAATTGCTGATGATCAACCGATGTACTAAGCCATGCTGAGCCATATTTCTTCTTGAGGGTAGCTAGCTAGGGTTTCTGGATGTTTATCTGAATTGTGCTCCCATGTGTAGAGATAGGACAGCTTCAGTCTGTTCTGTGTGTGTAAGCCATTATGACTATTTTGTAATTTATCTTAAGGGGCTGTAATATAGTAAATAACTTTGGCTCCAGCCTGCCTTGTGTGGTGGGTATCTGGACAGATATATCTGTGGTGTAAGGGGAATTGTTAGTCAGTTAGTGGATTGGGTGGGAACAGTCATAGACTATTCCTGTTTGAGCGACTAACTGAGTAAGCCCCAGGTGCTTGGAGTAAAGACTTTGTATTTATACGGTCTCTGAGTGACTTTTTCCAGATTCGACTTCCACAGAATGGGAGTGGTTTTAAAGGACTGGGCTGCTGGAAGCACATTACCAGACCTGGAGTGATTGCAACTGGATCTGACAGAGGCATAACTGGTTCCTCTGGGCACATTCAGTCTCACTCCAACAATTTCCTACCTTCCTTTTACAGGTATGTAATGTCTAAAGGACCAGAGTTTGAGTAAATGAGACTCACCAAACTTTCTCCTGACTGAATCACTGGATTCTCTGAATCAGATGGGTTCTCTCCAGTTGATGCTCTCAATCCTCAGGCAGGTTCACTTGTTGATGTTCCACTCAGTGGTGGTTTGCTTCCAGTCGGGTTTTTCTTCCAATAAATCTCTCACCGCAGGACTAACTTTAACATGAAAGATAATGAAGCACATTGCCAATAGAAAGGAGAACCAAATATTTCTGCTTAATGTTACTAAGAGCAAAACTCACTGAAATTTAAATGTTGAAGGCAGATATAATGACCTCAGTGAACAATCTTTTATTGTCCCTCACACGTCACAAAACGATATGTGATAAGAAGGAGCCATCATTCAGTCATGGTAAGACATAAGACACAGAAACAGAATTAGGTGATTCGATCCATCTGGTCTGCCCCACCATTCAACCATGGCTGATTTTCATTCCAACACCATATTCCTGCCTTCCTCCTGTAACCCTGAAGCTACTTAGCAATCATCAATATATTAATCTCTGTCATAAACATACCCAAATGGCAGCCTCAACCACCCTCTGCGACAACAAATTCCACAGTTCAGACATCATTGGCTGAAGAAATTTTCTCATCTCAGTTTTAAAGGGAAGCATCTTTATTCTGAGACTGTGCTGTCAGATCACCGACTCTCCGTATAATGGAAACATCCTCTTCATGTCCACTGTATCCAGGCTTTTCTGCATTGGGTAGGTTTACTTAACCATACATCCGTCCACAACTCCCACCGTCCCTCTGAACTCCATTGAGCACAGGTCCAGAACCATCAAATACTCCTCATACATGAAGCCGATCATTCCTGAGATTATTCTTGTAAACCTTGTTAGCAACACACCACGTGATCGTGCGTCCCAAAGCGGAGGGCGGGACAGATCTGCGGCGCACTGCCTCACGTGACCTGTTGGCGGGACTCCCCTTTCAATTCTGCGGAAATAGACAGCCTGGGCTCCTGGTTTGGATCGCTCAATGCAGATTCAGTGAAGTCAACACATTTCTGACGAGCCCAGATAACTGGGTACTAAATGAGTAATTGGCCCTCATTTCGGGGCTCACGGCCAACATCGGATCACCCCGCTCGGGATCGGTCTCAATACTCACCGATGGGAAAGTGATATCTTCGGCCCGCAGACAGTGATCCCGAATCCGCAGAACGCAACCCGCCTGTAGACTGTGAGCATGCGCAAAGTGATTGGTGCATCATCCGGAGGGCGGGGCCTCGATGCGACGCACAGAAGCTGCCAATCTGTGGTTAAATGGGAGGGGAAAATGGGATCACGTGACTCCTCCTTCCCCCGGGCAGTGACTCCAGCTATCCATTACTCTTTGGAAAGAAGCAAACTTGCCACTCACATCTCCTCTCACCCTGAATGTATTAGCCATTTCACCCCCAGGAAAAATATATCGTCGGTCCACTCTATTTATTCCTCTCGTAATCTTACAAAATGTCCATCCAGTCTCACCCCAGCCTGCGCCGCTCTGGAGTAAACAACACAAGTTTGTGCAACCTCTCGTTACAGCTCATGCCCTCTAATCCAGGCAATATCGTGGTAAACCTCTTCTGCGTCTCCTCCAAAGCCCCGACATCCTTCCGAGAGTGGGGGCGAACAGAACTGTATGAAATACTTCAGATGTGGTCTAACTAGTTTTATAAAGCTGTGTTACGAACTGTAACGTTTTAGAAACGAAACAGCAGCAATAGAGTTCACACCGGAGTCTGGTTTTGATGTTAAAACCACTTATTTATTAGTATCTACTTATAGTAACTTAACCAAATAAAGGAAAGGTAACAGTGTTATGTGTAAATATAACTCCCAAACTATCGAGCCTGAGGGAACAAAGCTTAGAGTCTTGAGATGGTAAAGTAGGAAAATTCAGTAATCCCCGGAATAAATGATGGGAGAGAGATATTTGTAATCCAGGGTGAAACGTAGAGAAAAGGCCGTTACTTCGAAATAACCGTCGTCGAAATTTTTATCCGTTGAATCTGTCCATATACGAGTTATCAGCGAAAGTGACCTGTCACAGTAATACCGTCTATCAGGGGTTACCGCACAACAGACCCAGGCAAGGGTTAACACAAGTAACAACCATACACATTCGTTGTGGTTCTGTGCACCGATGATCAACCCACTCTTGTGGGCCGAGGAGAGTTCCAAGCCTCAGCTGCGACTAACTGAAGCTATCAGCTTTTCCAGTCTCTCTCTCTCTCTCTCTCTCTCTCTCTCTCTCTCTCTCTCCTCTCTCTCTCTCTCTCTCTCTCTCTCTCTCTCTCTCTCTCTCTCTCTCTCTCTCTCTCTCTCTCTCTCTCTCTCTCCTCTCTCCCTCTCTCCCTCTCTCTCTCCTCTCTCTCTCTCTCTCTCCTCTCTCTCTCTCTCTCTCTCTCTCTCTCTCTCTCTCTCTCTTATGGTTAATCCACAGTTCGCGCTGTCAGCCTGTGACTGACGTCATAGTCCCGCCTCCTGACGCCGACGCTCTTAAAGAAACAGTCACAGTACGACCGCAGGCTCGTAACAGCTGCAACACAACTTCCCGACTTTTGAACTCAATGCTTCAACTAATAAAGACAACCATGCCATTTGCCTTCTTAACCACCCGATCAATCTGTGCAGTCTCTTTCAGGGAGCGATGAACTTGGAGTCTGAGATCCCTCTGACCATCAACACTGTTCAGGGGTTTGCATTTAACAGTGTACTGTCTCATACATTCGACCTACCGAGCTGCCGAGATGATCATCACTGATCAAATCTCACTGAGATTTCTCAGATCCTGTTGAATTTATTGCCAAGTGCACAAGTACGGGAAGGTACAGGTACAGAGAAACACTGACTTGTGGCAGCATCACAGGCAAGTACATTCGGATAACACACGGAACACAGATTATACGATTCTCTGTCAGTAACAATCTATTATCTATAAACATGTCATTAACCGTATTTTATATACAGTACGTTCTGTCATGATCAATATTTAAATGTGCAATAACGGACTTGGATATGTTGAATTTGGTCCATGTTTCCATTCCTCCTGTAATCCACAACCAGCTCCTTTGTTTTTGACACAATGAGGGAGAGGGTGTTTTCTTGACACCACTGTGTCGGGGTGATGATGCTTCTCTGTCGGCTGTCTCGTTATTATTTGAGATTAGGCCAGTCAGTGTAGTGTCCTCAGCAAATTTAATAAGCTGATTGGAGCTGTGGGTGACGACACAAGTCATGGATATACAGAGAGTAAAGGAGGGGGCAAGGAGACACCTCTGTGGGGTATGTGTGCTGGGGTTCAGAGAGACAGA
The DNA here is from genome assembly GCF_048418815.1 of Hemitrygon akajei. Taxonomy (NCBI): domain Eukaryota; kingdom Metazoa; phylum Chordata; class Chondrichthyes; order Myliobatiformes; family Dasyatidae; genus Hemitrygon; species Hemitrygon akajei. The sequence continues at coordinate 701,564 of NW_027332059.1, forward strand.
GGTGAGGGAGCCCACTCTCGCGATCTGACAGGAAGTCCAGGATCCAGCTACACAAGACACGGTGAAGGCCGAGGTCTCTGAGATTCTTGTCGATACTTCTCGCCTTCGTATGGCTACTGCTCTGCCCATGACTGCAAGGAACTGCAGAGAACTTTGGAGAGCGGAGAACATCAGAGAAACAAGCCTCCCCTCCATGGACTCTTCCTACACTTCCCCTGCCTCGGAAAAGCAGGCCATGTACTCAGAGATCCTCACAACCTGGACATTCTTGTTGCAAAACCCGCTCCCCATCGGGGAAGAGATACAAAAGCTTTAAAGCGCGAACCACCCGGCTCAAGGTCGGCTTCCTGTCTGTGGTTATAAGCCAAATGAATGATAAAATGTAATCGACCTCACAATGTAACTCGACGTGACCCTGCACCATATGTCTATCTGCACTGCACTTTCTCTGCAGCCATAATGCTTTGTTACAGTTATTGTCTTGTCGTATATCAACTCAATGTACTGTCGTAATGTATTGATCTGTGTGGATGGTACGTCAGGCAAGATTTTCACTGTAGCTCAGTACATGATGATAATAAACAATATCCCCATTTTAATTGTGTGGAAACATTAGACAGACTGAGCTCCTGCTTTGGAACCACAGAAGGAAACTTAACTGACTGTTGTAATTTCTGAGGAATGCAAATAAACGGAAAAGGCTTCAATCTCGCATTACGATCTGCGGTAACTGGGATCAGGTGACCGGTGGTGGGTCTCCCATATCAATATCAGAATCTGGTTTAATAGCACCGGCATATGTCCTGAAATCTGTTGTCTCTGCGGCAACAGGAGAACCTAATTCATAACAATAGATTTTAACAACTATGAATTACAATAATATATATATTAAATCGTTAAATTATATAAGTAGTGCAAAAAGAAACATAAAAACTGAACTAAACTCTTAATTGTGGAAATTCTGGAGCAAAGCTTATGTGAACTGTTCACATTGATGAGAAGCTCAGGAAAATAAAAATTAAAAAATAAAATAAAAAATAAAAAAAAACTCATCTCCACTCCTCTGACTTCACCCCATACCCTTTGATGCGCTGGCTAATCAAGAAGCTATCTATCTCTGCCTTAAGTACACCCAATGACTTGGCTTCACAGCCACTCATGGCAACAAATTCCACAGATTTACCACCCACTGACTGAAGTAATTTATCCGCATCTCTATTCCAAATGGACGTCCTTCAATGCTGAAGACATGCCCTCTTGTCCTAGTATCCCCTACCATTGGAAATTTACTTTGCCATATCTAATCTGTAAAGGCCTTTTAACTTTCAGAATATTTCTATGAGATCCCTATTATTCTCCTGAACTCCAGGGGACACAACCCATGAACTGTCAGACCCTTCTCATATGGTAAACCTTTCATTGCTGGAATAATTCTAGTGAATCTTCTCTGAACCCTCTCCAATGTCAGTATATCATTTCTGAAATAAGGATCCCAAAACTGCACACAATGTGTCATCTCACGAGTGCCTTACGGACCTGCACCATCGCATCCCTGCTCTTAATTCAACCCATAGAGACTCTACCATCCAATCATATGTCATCTCCTTCCAATGATTTAATACTGTACACAGGGCCACATCACTTCCTGTGCCTACTCACCTCTCTTTCAGATACACAGTACATCGTTGGACTTTCAGCTCCCAATGGCAGCCACTTTTTAGCCAAGTCTCACAGATAGCTACAGCGTCATGTTTGCCAATCTGTAGCTGGATTTCAAGAGTGTCCATTTTATTCCTGATGCTGCGTGCTTTCAAATACAACACTCAGTCTAGCATTTGTTGCTTTCTGTTTTAATTGCACGTTGACTCTAATGCCCTGTAACTCATGCCATTGGTTTTGATTAAGCTTCATCTCCTGACTGTTCTTTCTATAATCTCTGTTGCACGCCATCTTTGATTTATTTCTGTTTTCCCCCTTCCTCTGCCCAATCACTCCGGTTCCCATCTCTCTGTCAAATTCGTTTGAACCCTCACTAACAGCTTTATTCAATATGGCTGCTAGGATATTGCACCCCTTTGTATTCAGGTGTAACACGTCCTTTTTGTACTGGTCGTACCTCCCCCGGAAGAGGCTCCAATGATCCAGGAATCTGAAGCCCTGCCCCCTACACTAGTCTCTCAGCCACACATTAATACGCCTGATCATGCTATTCTTTCGTCGCTAGCACGTGGTGCAGGCAGCAATCCTGAGATTACTACCCCAGAGGTCCACAGGGGTAACGTTTCTGTTTACGTTCTATGTTGGCAACGTTTCTGTTTACGTTCTATGTCAATGCATCGGATGAAAGTATTGATGGCCCTGTGGCCAAACTTACGAATGAAGTCGAATATTGAAAGGACCAGATAGAGAGGTTGTGGAGGGCTATAGTATCTGGTTATCACAATGCCATAAATACAATATAAATGTACAAACGATAGGCTTGCTCCGCGGCTGGAGATTCTAAATTGGAGAATGGCGCTTTATTCACAAAATCCTCATAGCCCACTTTGACTGTGCACTGATCCCAGCAATGGACCCCGCCAATGCAGCCCCACAGTGCACTACGTACTGATTGCAAAGCTACGAAATTTCATATGAATAGCCTCCCCTACCCCAACTCCACTCTTTCTGCGTCACCAGCAGACTGGGACATCTCATATCTCGCTGCCTCCGCCAAGACATTAAACTGTGAACAACTGTGGTCAGGGACCGATCTCTGGGATTCTCCAAACGCTACCTCCTTCCAGTCTGAAAACGACCCACTCATCCAGCCACACACTACCGGCAGTTTATCGATCTCCAACGAAAAAGCCTAATCACCTAATCCTGAGGTTCAATACCATTGCTGACTCTGACTTTACCACCGATAGATACCAGGTTATCATAAAATAATCTGAAAGTCTCTAGTCACAGCCGTGTAAATAAAATGTGATCTCAGTAGGTGTGTCGCGCATGCTCAGAATGCGAAGGAGATAGACAAACTGAGCCAGGCCACAGACTGACGAAGGGGAGCAATGATCCATTTTGATACAGACGGAAGCAGAGAGTTTAATATTGTGCCTGATGCCGGAACTGTGGCCAGTTAGAAGATAAAGTATTGTTCCTCCAAACTATTTTGAGCTGTGACAGTGCTTTTTATCAGAAGGCACCATGGGGCCTAAAATTACCTGAGTTGAAATGTTGCCCTTCACCCACTGACGTGCTTTTGTAAACTTTTAGCAGTGTAGAAAAGTCAAAGGATTTGTGATTGGGAATCACAAACACAACAGGAATTAATTCTTACTCTCAATAATTTCTCCTTTGGCTCCTCCCACTTCCTCCAAACCAAAGGCGTAGCCATGGGCACCGGCATGGGTCGCAGTTATGCCTACCTTTTTGTTGGCTTTGTGGAACAGTTCATTTTCCAAGACTATATGGGCATCCATCCCCCTCTTTTCCTTCGCTACATAGACGACTGCATTGGAGCTGCCTCCTGCACGCATGCTGAGCTCGTTGACTTCTTTAACTTTGCCTCCAATTTTCACCCTGCCCTCAAATTTACCTGGTCCATTTCTGACACCTCCCTCCCCTTTCTTGATCTTTTTGTCTCCATCTCTAGAGACGTATTATCTACTGATATCTACTATAAACCTACAGACTCTCACAGCTACCTGGACTGTAGCTTCCCATCTTCGCACCCTGTCTCTTACAAAAATGCTATCCCCTTCTAACAATTCCTCCGTCTCCGCCGCATCTGCTCTCAGGATGAGGCTTTTCGTTCCAGGACGAAGGAGATGTCTTCCTTTTTTAAACAAAGGGGCTTCCCTTCCTCCACCATCAACTATCAAGCTTGGGAAACAATGTTTAAAGTCTTACGATGGTAAAGTAGAAAAGTTCAGTAATCCACGGAATAAGTGAGTGAGAGGAGAGATTTGTAAATCCACACGAACGTGTAGAGAGAAGGCAATTACGCAGAATTCCACACACATTCCACGCTGGGTAAACGAAATAACTGTCGCCGAAGATCTTATCCGTTGATTCGTTCCGAAATCCACTTCGAAATATCACCAGGTGACAGTGACAGGAATATCGTCTTCAAGTGGTTACCACAGAACACCCCGATTCCAGGTAAGGGCCAACAGAAGTGATACCACGGGATACTCCAACAAATCCACACGTATGGATTATACGAAGTGACAGACACACATCCGTTGTACACTGCGTGCCGATGATCAACCTGACCTTCTGGGCATGGAAGAGCTCCAACCCATAGCAGTGACAAGTTGAAGTTCCAACAGTCTCAGTCTCTCCCTCTCCCCTCTCCCTCTCCCTCTCTCTCTCTCTCTCTCTCTCTCTCTCTCTCTCTCTGTCTCTCTCTCTGTCTCTCTCTCTCGCAGGCTGCCGCCCCTTGTCTCTGACGTCATAGTCCCGCCTCTCACAGTGAACGAACCTCAAACAACACACACAAAATGCTGGTGGAACACAGCAGGCCAGGCAGCATCTATACGGAGAAGCACTGTCGACGTTTCGGGCCGAGACCCTTCGTCAGGACTCTGATCAGCCTCTGTCTTCAAACGAGCCAGCGGTCTTGTAACACAATGCACCTCTAAAGTCTGACAGAAGACGAGCTACGATGGAGCAGAGTCAGAAACCAGAGTTGCCAGACTGAATCAGGGCTTTGGGGCTCCAGAGAGAGATGGGGTCTGGAGTTTACGAGGAGGAAGAGGAACCAGACCAGCAGGATGTGGCTAAAAATGAAAGATTAGAAACATTTGGAAACCGGTTGACCGAAAAAACGTGGTTAATTTCTGCAAAATACTGGTGGAAATCAACAGATCAGGCAGCAAATGTGGAGAGGAATAAATGGACAACGTTTAGGCTGACTCACTTCAGCATGCCGAGTCTGTGTACTCCTCTGCTTAGTTGCTGCCTGAACTGCAGAGCTCCTCCAGCATTGTGTGTGTGCGTCTCTGTATTTCCAGTAACTGCAGAATCTCTTGTCTGCATTTCTGCATTTGTAAGAGGATTTTACTTTGCCATTAGATACACATTGATATTGATTATCTTCTTATGGGAGCCGCTTTCTGCATTAAAACAGCTGCTGAGTTTTCTATACACACAAAAAAAAACTGAGGTATGGACATTGAACCAGTACATGCAGAAACTTTTAACTGCAGCGTGATTACCCGTGAAGCACCGATCAAATGCGCAGGCGTCAGGGCTGCGGCGGTCTCCGGATATCACGCATGCGCGCAGTGCACAAAAAGCCTCGGAAAATGTCGGAAGCAGGTAAGAGCGATTCTTCGTGATATTATCTTAAGTTCCGACCTCGGGACAATTGCTGTGAGTTCCGAACATTACACCCCGCAATCCCGGGACAGTCCTGCCCTCTTCCATCTCTCCAGCCCCACGGGTCGTACACCAGCCCCGGGGAGCTTCCGTCTGATGAGGGAATGGGAGCCGATGGATCTCTCAGACAGAGCTGAGCTCCAGATATCTGAATGCAAGGATTGGGAACTCGGAGAAAGGGAACAAAATCGTTTCCATCACCAGTTGAGAAAATCACCTTTGTTCTACCTGCAATTATAAACACTTATCCACTTGGCGCGTGGCCAAGTGATCTGAAGGTCACTAGTTCGGGCCTCAGCTGAGGTAGCGCGTTGTGTCCTTGAGCAATGCACTTAACAACACATTACTCTGTGACGACACCGGTGCCAAGCTGTATGGGTCCTAATGCCCTTCCCTTGGACAACATCGGGGTCGTGGAGAGGGGAGACTTGCAGCATGGGCAGCTGCTGGTCTCCCATACAACCCCGCCCAGGCCTGCGCCCTGGAAACCTTCCAAGGCACAAATCCATGGTCTCATGAGACTAGCGGATGCCTATATAATCAAAAACAAGAGAAAATCTGCAGATGCTGGAAATCAAAGCAACACACACAAAATGCCAGAGGAACTCAGCATTAGTACTCTTTTACATAGATTTTGCCTGGCCTGCTGAGTTCCTCCAGCATTTTGTGTGTGTTGCTTGTTCTATTTCCTCTTGCTCTGGACTTTTCTACCAGTGAGAACATGTTTTGTCCCCTTTTCTCTTGGTACATAATGACATCAAACTCCTTTGCCCTGGGCATCATGTAGCTTTCACATCACAAATGTGCCAGACTCCAGTGAGACAGACTACTGCCCTTCCCTTCACATTCATTGGCATTTCCATCAATGAATTCACCACCATCTATCACCAGGGGGAGGGTTCAGAGGGAATATTTATGTACAATACAAAAACTGGTGTTACCTGCATGTATTGTAGTGATGCAAAAGTTGCTGGAAAATTTGCGTGTGGGAAGAAGTGGAGTGATATTTGGAAATTTGACTGTTTAAAGCATTGCTTAGCAAGCAAATCACATATGGATGGTGTCCAAATGCTCTGACGAGAAAATCCTTAATTATCCACTATAGGCCTGCTACATAGGTTGTGTGAGAGTGCAGATGAACTCGATCAAACCCAGAGGAGATAGAAGTTCCAGATTGCAGGACACAGGAAACTGGGTGAAAGTCAGGAAGGGGAACGATGTTAAATAGCCATCGTAGAGTACTTTTGTGGCCATCCCCCACAACAATAGATGGACCACTTTAGAAAGTGTTGGAGGGAATTAGCTGGCAGTGGAATGTCAAAGTGGTGATACATGATTTGTTAGTGAGGGGAACAGAACTAGAAGGGGACTAATAGCCTAGGGGTGAGGCTTGCTACTGCTTGTGGGGGGGGGGGGGGTTAGAGGTTAAACTAAAGTTTCAAGGGGTATGGGCCAGAATGCCAGAACAGATACTGGAGAGGGTGAATTGAATTGATTTTCTTACTTATATCCTTCACATACATGAGGAGTACAAATCTTTATGTTGCATCTCCATCTAAATGTGCAATGTCCAATTTATAGTAATTTACAATAAATTGTATGTGCAACAGCACAGTCAATATTACACAGAAATACAATTCTTTCAGTATTGAATTAAAGTCTGGTAAACTGGTGGAAGAAGCTGTCCCAGAGAGTTTGTTTTGACACCGGACAGATGTTGTTCAGACCTCAGACAAAGTCATCAATCAAGAGGTTGAGCATGGTGTGAAGACTGACCTGAGCTGTGTATATCACAATGCAAGAATTATCATAGGAAAGCCTGATGAGCTCAGGGCAGGGAATTATGATATTGTAGCCATTACTGGGACTTGGTTGCACCCAACAGTCTGAGGGATTGAGAGGAACAAATTTGTAGAGAAATCACCGACTATGCCAAGGAACAAAGGTTGATTGAGTAAGTCATTTTAACTTTCCAAATGTTGACTCAGACTCCCATAATGTAAAAGGACTAAATGAGGTAGAGTTTATCAAATATGCCCTTAATCAGCACATAGAATTCCAGACATAGAAGTATGCAAAAAGCTATTAGGAAATGATCCAGGGCTAGTGACAGAAATTAGTGTATGAGAACACTTTGTATCTAGTGATCATAAGGCCATGAGGTTACAAGTAAATATGGAAAAAGAGAGGTCTGGACCATGGGTTGAGATTCTGAGTTGGAGAATGGTCAATTTTGATGGTATCAGAAAGGATCTGACAAGTGTGGCTTGGGCAGGCTGTTTTAGATAGATAGATAGATACTTTATTCATCCCCATGGGGAAATTCAACTTTTTCCAATGTCCCATACACTTGTTGTAGCAAAACTAATTACATACAATACTTAACTCAGTAAAGAATATGATATGCATCTAAATCACTATCTCAAAAAGCATTAATAATAGCTTTTAAAAAGTTCTTAAGTCCTGGTGGTAGAATTGTATAACCTAATGGCATTGGGGAGTATTGACCTCTTCATCCTGTCTGAGGAGCATTGCATCGATAGTAACCTGTCGCTGAAACTGCTTCTCTGTCTCTGGATGGTGCTATGTAGAGGATGTTCAGAGTTTTCCATAATTGACCGTAGCCTACTCAGCGCCCTTCGCTCAGCTACCGATGTTATACTCTCCAGTACTTTGCCCACGACAGAGCCCGCCTTCCTTATCAGCTTATTAAGACGTGAGGCGTCCCTCTTCTTAATGCTTCCTCCCCAACACGCCACCACAAAGAAGAGGGCGCTCTCCACAACTGACCTATAGAACATCTTCAGCATCTCACTACAGACATTGAATGACGCCAACCTTCTTAGGAAGTACAGTCGACTCTGTGCCTTCCTGCACAAGGCATCTGTGTTGGCAGTCCAGTCTAGCTTCTCGTCTAACTGTACTCCCAGATACTTGTAGGTCTTAACCTGCTCCACACATTCTCTATTAATGATCACTGGCTCCATATGAGGCCTAGATCTCCTAAAGTCCACCACCATCTCCTTGGTCTTGGTGATATTGAGACGCAGGTAGTTTGAGTTGCACCATATCACAAGGTCCTGTATCAGTTTCCTATACTCCTCCTCCTGTCCATTCCTGACACACCCCACTATGGCCGTGTCATCAGCGAACTTCTGCACATGGCAGCACTCCGAGTTATATTGGAAGTCTGATGTGTACAGGGTGAACAGGACCGGAGAGAGTACGGTTCCCTGCGGCGCCCCTGTGCTGCTGACCACCGTGTCAGACCTACAGTCTCCCAACCGCACATACTGAGGCCTATCTGTCAAGTAGTCCACTATCCAATCCACCATGTGAGAGTCTACTGTTTTCTGGCAAAGGAGTACTTGGTAAGTGGCAGTTGTTCAGGTGAAGTTTTGGGAATGTAGAGTGTGTATGTGCTTGTTGAAATAAATGTTGAAGTGTAACTGGTGCAGGCAACATTGGTTTCCAAGAGATATTGTGTTCCTCTAAATGCCTCAGACTGTTGGGTGCTACCAAGACTCATTGATGACTATAATATCATAATTTCATGCCCTGAGTTCATTTGACTTATTTTTTAGTCGTCTTCTGTTGGTTTCTAAAAGCTTCCCAATAGTTTTTGCTCTTTTGTTTGCCCTCTTGTTGGCTTTTATGTTGGCTTTGGCTTCTCATTTTAGCCACTGTTGTGTCATCCTGCATTTCCAATGCTTCCACTTCTTTGGGATGTATCGATCACTCAGTTCCTGCATTGCTCCCAGAAACTCCAGCCATTGCTGATCCAATGTCAGTCCTAACTTTTCCCTTCCAAACAAGTTTGGCCAGCTTCTCTGTCATAGAATCATGGAGAAGTTCAGTTTGAAAACAGGCTATTTGGCCCATTGTGCCAATGCTGAAAAAAGATTTAAGCTGCCTTATGCAACTACCTGCACTGGGACCATCACCCTCCATCCCCCTACCATCCAGGCTCCCATCCAAACTTCTTTAAAATGGTGAAATTAAGCTCATTTTCACCATTTGTGCTGGCATCTCATACCACTCTCTCATGACCATTTCAGTAAAGAGCTTTTCCAAATGTTTCCATTAAATTTTCACCTTCCCTCTTACCCATGATCCTCTGTTTCTCATCCCACCCAACCTCAGTGGAAAACCTGTTTGCATTTACCCTCATACCCTCATAATTTTGTATACTTCCAACAAATCCTCAAAACAATGTATAATTTCCTTGTTTATGTTTAGAGTTTTTTTAGGTGTATAAGCTGTTGAGGGGCATTGATCATGTGGATAGCCAAAGTATTATTCCCAGAGTGTTTCAGTTACTGTGGGGCCAGGCACCCATGCAGCTCAGTAGGAACAGGGAATACCAATGGACAGAGACAAACTGAGCCAGGTCACATATTGGAGATGGCAGAAATGCCCCATTCTTACAGAGACAGGAAGAGCATCAGAGATACCAGCATTGTGCCAAGTTAGAAGATGACTTCTCACTCCAACTAGGGTTGAAACTCACTGTAACAGTGTGATGTCAGATCACACCTTAGCAAATCAAGTGATTTTATCTGAAATGTTGTCCTACACCCATTGATGGATTTTATAAATCTTTTTACAGGTTAAAAATGAAAAGGAATTTGTCTGCAGGAATCTTGAACACAACACACCAGTTTTGATGTCTCTGTCCAGATATTTAAGAAGTGGAGCAAGGGATTCAATCGATCATCCTTCCTACTCAGACTATGCGGAGCGATTTACTCCATCATCTGACTGACTGACATACCAGTCATTTTACACAGGGGGAACCCGTTCATCTGCTCAGACAGTGTGGAGGGATTCACTTGGTCATCTCAACTGAAGGTACATCAGCGAGTTCACAATGGGCAAAGCTATTCAGCTATTCTGTGTGTGAGAAGGGATTCAGTCGGTCATCCCACCTGTGGACACACCAGTCAGTTCACACTGCACAGAGGCTGGTCATCTGCTGAATTTGTGGGGAAGGATTCACTAGGCCATATCTGACTAATGGCTCACCAGCGAGTTCACACAGGGGAGTGGCCGTACACCTGCTCAGAATGTGGGAAGGGATTCATTCGGTCATCTAAACTGAAGGTACATCAGCGAGTTCACACTGGCGAGAGGCCATTCTCCTGCTCGGACTGTGGGAAGGGATTCAATGAATCATCTCAACTGAAGGTGCATCAGAGTTCACACTGGGGAGCGGCCATTCACCTGCTCAGTCTGTTGGAAGGGATTCACTTGCTCATCCCAACTGAAGGTACATCAGAGAGGTCACACCGGGGAGCGACCATTCACCTGCTTGGACTGTGGGAAAGGATTCACTTGCTCATCCCAACTGAAGGTACATCAGAGAGTTCACACTGGGGAGCAGCCGTTCAATTGCTCGGACTGTGGGAAAGGATTCACTTGCTCATTTAAACTGATGGTACATCAGAGAGTTCACACTGGGGAGAGGCCATTCACCTGCTCAGACTGTGGGAAGGGATTCACTTGCTCATCCCAACTGAAGGTACATCAGAGAGTTCACACTGGGGAGAGGCCGTTCACCTGCTTGGACTGTGGGAAGGGATTCACTTGCTCATCTAAACTGAAGTTACATCAGCGAGTTCACACTGGAGAGAGGCCATTCACCTGCTCAGACTGTGGGAAGGGATTCACTTGTTCATCTAAGCTGAAGGTACATCAGCGAGTTCACACTGGGGAGAGGCTTTTCATATGCTGAGACTGTGGGAAAGGATTCAGTCGGTCATCTTAACTACGGAGACACCAGTAATTTCACACTGGGTAGAGGCCGATCACCAGCTCAGACTTGCGGAAGAGATTCTTTCAGTCAAATCAACCAAATGTGCATCATTGAGTTCACACTGGTGAGAGGCCGTTCACCTGCTGTGAATGTGGGAAGCAATTTACTCTGTCATTAAACCTCATGTAACTCTTGCTTTGGCTAGCAGATTTATATAGGGGGTGATAGACCCCTGGCCCAGCCAAATATAAGGAATCTCGTTTGGGTGGGTGCTATGTGATGACCCCTGTTACAAATCAGTACCCTGAAATAACAAATGGTACACAATATGTGATTAAACAATTGAGCTTTATAATTCTTACTTTGACTATATAGTTAGTGAAATAAACCAAAAGAAAAGAGAAAGGGTTCACTCTCACCATTCGAGTTTTCTCATCTCTCCCCATCAAAAGACCACGAAAATCTCTCTTTCAGACTAACAAGAAAGAACATTGCTGTCATTGGATAGCCTTGCACTCCAAACCCTTTTATCACTCATTGTAACCTAAACAATGCTGCTACATATAAACCTTTACCTCAGCAGTGAAACATTACAGAGAGGCCATTACATGAGCAGTGAAACCTTGCAGCATGTTACACTTGTGACACACTACCGGGTTCACACTGGGTAGGAAGTTTCAATGAGCTGCATGCTGGATATTTGTCCATCACCGTTGCTGAATGCAATTTTGAGAGTGACTGTCGGTGCTGAACTCTGCAATTATTGCTGTTGCTCACCACACCCAGTTCTGCACCCTGGTCACTGGGCATGGGAGGAGTTTCTTCTGCTGCACATTCACTTTTAATGGGACTGGAGTTTCATGTTCTGGATCTGAGACAAATAAATCAGTTTATTTTAAACTCTGTCTCCAGTACTTAGTGAATTTATAACACACCTCGTGTGAGTCAACTCAGGCCGGCTGGACACTGCCAGGGATTCTGTTCCACGACAGTCCTTTTAAATCCTCCCCTGTTGTTCCCCTCTCACTCTCCCTGTTGTGATGGGTTCCAAACAGTCACCACTCTGTGGGTGAAGAGGTTTCCCTTGAATTTTCTGCAGACTGAAGAAGTCGAGCTGACTGCAGTTCTGTCTGAGATGTCCCTTGGCCCTCTAATTTCTGGACTGAGGAAGAATGCCATTCGTAGTTAATCTCCTTATTCAGGGCTCATTTCCACATTATGTGCAATTTTCCCTGCTTCTTAAGATAACACCACTGTCCTCCAAAGACTGAAAGCAGAATGGGAAACGAAGCAGGGTCAGAAGCCAGAGGCGGGTCTGCACAGGGCAGAGTTTGGGGCTCTGGATGATGGTTGGTGTAAGAATGTATGATCAGGAGAAGGGATTCAGCAGGACGTGGCAACAAATGACACAGTAGCAACATTTGGAAGCTGATTGGCAGAGAAAATCTTTTGGTTGTCTGATAATACAAACAATAGCTGTGGTGAGGTGCTTCACTGGTCAAGGAACATTTGTGTGTTGGGAATGGTTTTATCTATTGAGCGAGTTGTTCCTGCTTATTTATCCTGTAATATTATATCCAGATAATTATTATGAATTGTCCTATCTGACATAATGTATTGATTATCATATAATGTTAGATTTTAACTCTAAAACTGGATCAGGCTTGAATTTATGGTGCCTTGATGAAGTGATGGAGGTCATTCATGAGTTTGTATTTTAAAGCAAGATGTTGGTGAATGATATTTAGAACTTCATTGTACCTGCACAAGTGATCAGATTGAGTTCAACTACTGCAGAATCCTGGAATGTGTTGGATTGTGTCTGGTTTCTCTTGGCATTTTCTGCACTTACTGCTTTGTTTTTTATTTGTATTTCATGTATTTTTGATTTTTTTTTCATTTTGTTAACCACCTTGTCCTGTATTTCTGCAAGGAACCCCTCTGTTTGTGGGAAGAAGTCTCGAACTCTCAGTGGAGTGCTCAATGCTTCTTTGTCAACATCTCATCTGCTCAGAATGTTGGGATATCTCCCATGGAGGGTCATACTCATTCCACTGGTTAATGCTTTCTTCCATAGTGGTGATTCATTTTTCTGAGTTGGTCTTTCATTTAAGTTTTCTGGTCTGTATTGCTTATCACGATTGCATATACACACATGGAATGATGAATCCTGTTCATTTTTGATGAAAATATATACTTAGTTTTATCTGACTGTTGTGTGATTTTTTATCATGTGTGTTATATCTCTTCCTCCTTCTGTCCAAGCTAGTGTTAATCTAAATGGGTTTGGGTGTAAATAGTCTTTTCTAAAGTTTTCTAAAGTTCTTATTTATCTTTGTAAATTCTACTGATTGAAATGGGACCAAGATATTTTTATAAAAAATAATTCAATGTCAGTGTTTATTGCCTTTGTTGTGTTTGTTAACTATTGAGCTCAGACAGGTTTTTTTAAAGCCTTGAACTAAATTTTTCAAAGGTTTTCCCTATTTTGCACTACTTCCTATTTTCTTTGCTTCTTGATATTCCAGATACATGGGTATCAAGAGTCCCGATAAAGGGTCTTGGCCCAAAAAGTTGATTCCCATCCATAGATGCTGCCTGACATGCTGAGCCCCTCCAGCACTTTGTGTGTATTACTCTAGATTTCTGGCATCTTCAGGTCCTCTTGTTTCCCAGATACTTACATGTTTCTTGAAAGGACAAGCCAGGAACAAGCTGGTCATGGGGTTGTGTGGCCCTGTTGTTAAAATATTCAATAAAATCATTAGAAAGAGATGGCATAGTGTTGGGAGTTGTAGAAACTGTGGGTAGAATTAAGAAACAGCAAATGTAAAAAAAAAATCCCTGATGGGAATTGTATAGAGACCTCCAAACAGTAGTAAGTATGTGGTCCACAAATCAGAATGGAAGATAGAAAATGCCTGTCAAAAGGGCAATATTTATGGGGGATTGTCATGTAGGTGATTCAGAAAATTAGGATGGTGTTGGTCTCAGGAGGAAGAACTCCTAGAATGCCTACGAGATGCTTTTTGGAGCAGCTCGTGGTTGAGGCCACTTGGGGATCAGCAATTCTGGATTGGGTGTTGTAATGAACTGGAATTAATTAGGTCACTCAGGTTCAAAGAACCCTTAGGGGCAAGTGATCTTAATGTGATCAAATTCACCCCGACATTAGAGAAGGAGAAGTTAAAGTCAGATGTGGAATACAGAGAATTAGAGAGGCATGAGAGAAAAATTGGTCAAAATTGATTTGAAAAGAACACAGGCAGGGTTGAAAACAGAGCAGCAATGGCTGGAATTTCTGGAAGCAATTTGGAATGCGCAGGATATACACATCACAAAGAGGAAGTAGTATTCTAAAGGTAAGGTGACAAAACCGTGGCTGATAAGAGAAACTAAAGACAACATAAAAACCAAAGAGATGGCTTAGAGCAAAAATTACTAGGAAGCTAGATGATTGGGAAGCTTTTAAGAACAAACAGAATGCAACTAAAATAATTAAGAAGGAAAAGATGGAATACATAGATGAGCTAGCCAGCAATATTAAAGAGGATACCAATTTTTTCTTCAGGTACATGTAGTGTAAACGAGAGGCTGAAGCGGATATCAGACCTGGGAAAAATGATGCTGGAGAGGTAGTAATGGGGTGGGTGCGGAAGGTGATGGCAGATGAACTGAATAAGTATTGTGCATCACTCTTATCTGTCGAAGACACTTGCAGGAATATGGAAGTCCCAATTGTTAGTGGTCAGAATGTTTAAAGTTATGTTACCAGGGAGAAGGTTCTTGGGAAACAGATGGTCTGAAGGTAAATAGGTCAGCTGGATCAGGTGGTACACCAACCGGAGATGGCTGAAGAGATATGAAGACATTAGCAATGATCTTTCGAGAATCGTTAAGGAAATTTTCAGAAGTTTTCTGATGACTCTGCCATAGTTGGATGCATCAGCAAGGGAGATGAGGCTGAGTACAGGGCTACAGTGGGAAACTTTGTCACATGGTGTGAGCAGAATCATCTGCAGCTTAATGTGAAAAAGACTAAGGAGCTGGCGGTGGACCTGAGGAGGGCTAAGGCACCGGTGACCCGTTTCCATCCAAGGGGTCAGTGTGGACCTGGGGATATGAATTGAAAATAAACTGGACTGATCAAAGAACACTGAGGCTGTCTACAAGAAGGGTCAGAGCCGTCTCTATATCATGAGGAGACTGAGGTCCTTTAACATCTGCTGGACGATGCTGAGGATGTTCTACGAGTCTGTGTTGGCCAGTGCTATCATGTTTGCTGTTGTGTGCTGGGGCAGCAGGCTGAGGGTAGCAGACACCAACAAAATCAACAAACTCATTCGTAAGGCCAGTGATGTTGTGGGGGTGGAACTGGACTCTCTGACGGTGGTGTCTGAAAAGAGGATGCTGTCCAAGTTGCATGCCATCTTGGACAATGACTCCCATCCACTCCATAATATACCGGTTAGGCACAGGAGTACATTCAGCCAGAGACTCATTCCACCGAGATGTAACACTGAGCGTCATAGGAAGTCATTCCTGCCTGTGGCCATCAAACTTTACAACTCCTCCCTCGGAGGGTCAGACACCCTGAGCCAACAGGCTGGTCCTGGACTAATTTCCACTTGGCATAATTTACTTACTATCATTTAATTATTTATGGTTTTATATTGATATATTTCTACACTATTCTTGGTTGGTGTGACTGTAACGAAACCCAATTTCCCTTGGGATCAATAAAGTATGCCTGTCTGTCTGTCATTATATCCCAAGAAGTTTCTTCCTTCACTAGTTCCCCTCTCTCAGTTTTTGCCCATTCTTCAAATTTGTCTGTCCTGCTGCAGTCGCATTGCTTCCCCAGCAGTAATAACGCCTCCACCTATCTTTGAATCACCCGCAAACCTTGCCACAAAGCCAGCAATTCCATTATCCAAATCAGTGACAAATAATGTGAAAAGCAGCGGACCGATTACTGCCCCATGAAGACCACTAGTCACTGCTAGCCAACCAGAAAAGGCTCCTTTAATTCCCACTCGCTCCCTCTTGCTGTCAGCCATTCTTCCTATCCATGCCAGTATTTCTTCTGATTTTTATCCTGTTAAACAGTCTCGTGTGTGACACCTTATCAGATGCCTTCTGAAAATCCAAGTAAATGATATCCACTGCCTCTCGGTTGTCCATCATGCGTATGACTTCCTCGAAGAACTCTAACAGATTTGTCAGGCAAGATTTCCCTGTACAGAAGCTATGCTGGCTTTGACTTATTTTATCATTAGTCTCCGAGTACCCCAAAACCTCATCTCTAATAATAGACTCAAACACTTCCCCAGCATGAGGTGAGGCTAACTGGACTATAATTTGCTTTCCTTTGCCTTCCTCCCTTCTCAAATAGTCGATTGTCATTTGCAATCTTCCTGTCCTCCGGGACCATGCCAGAAGCATGCCTGTAATGAGGCAACCAGAATTTAGCAAATTACTCCAAGTGGGGTCTGACCAGGGCCCTGTATACCTGCAACATTTCCAATCGGCGCTGAAACTAAATCCCACGGAAGGCCAATGCACCGTATGCCTTCTTAATCACAGAGTCAACCTGCATAGCAGCTTTGAGTGTCCAAAGGACTCGGACCCCCAAGATTCCTCTGATCCTCCACACTGCCATGAGTCTTACCATTATTGCTATATTCTGCCATCATATTTGACCTACCAAAATGAACCACCTCACATATTTCTGGGCTGAACTCCATTTGCCACTTCTCAGCCCAGTTTTGCAGCCTATCAATATCCCGCTGTAACCTTTGACAGCCATCCACACTATCCAGAACATCCCCAACATTTGTGTTACCAGCAAATTTACTAACCTATCCCTCCACTTCATCATCCATGTTATTTGTAAACATCACGAAGAGTTGGGGTCCGAGAGCAGATCCCTGAGGCGCTCCACTGGTGACCGACCTCCATGCAGAATATGACCCAACTACAACCACTCTTTGTCTTCTGTGGGGAAACCACTTCTGGATCCAGAAAGCAATGTCCTCTTGGATCCCATGCCTGCTTACATTCTCAATAAGCCTTGAATGGGGTACCTTGTTAAAGATAATCTGAAAATCCAAGCTAAAAACATCCGTTGCTTCTGCTTTATCTATCTTGCCTGTTATTTCCTCAAAGTATTCCAAGTGATTTGTCAGACACTATTTTCTCTAAAGGAATCCTGCTGACTTTGGCCTATTTCATCATGCATCCCCAATTACAGTACCCAAAAACACTCACCCTTAATACACTCTAACATCTTCCTGACCACTGAGGTCAGACTAACTGTCCTACAATTTTCTTTCTTCTGCCCTCCCTCACTTCTTAAAGAGTGGAGTGATATTTGCAACTTTCCAGTTTGCCAGAACCGTTCCAAAATCTAGTGATTCGTGATAGATCATTACTCATTACTTTAAAAGAAAACTTAGGGGGAGCTTCTTCATTCAGAGTCGGGGAGAGTGTGCAGCGAGCTGCCAGAGCAAGTGACAGGGACGATTTCAAACTTTAAGAGAAGTTTGCTTATGTTCATGGATGAGAAGTATATGGAGGGCTATGGTCCAGGTGGAAGTTGTTGGAACTCGGCAGATTAATGCTTTAGGACGGACAAGATTTTTCTGTGCTGTAGTATTCTATGACTTTAATGCCTTCACAATCTCTTCAGCTACCTCTTTCCGCACCCTGGTGTGTTCACTTTCAGGCTTTTCAGCTTCCAAAACACGTTCTCTCCTTTGTAAAAGCAGTGGGTGGCTTCAATCTGCAGGAGAATTGGGAAAGTCAGATTGGTGTGAGATCACAACAGAGGGAATGTATTGAATGCTTACGAAATGGATTTTTAGAGCAGCTGATGGTTGAGCCTACTCGGGGAACTGCTATCTTAGATTGGGTGTTGTGTAATAACCCAGATCTTGTTAGGGAGGTTAATGTAAAGGAACCATCAGAAGGCAGTGATCATAATGATTGAATTCCTGCTGCAGTTTCTAAGGGAGAAGCATACGTCACATGCATAGTATCACAATGGAATAAAGGGAATTACAGAGGCATGAGAGAGGTTATTCCCCAGGTGGATTTGAGAAGGATACTGGTGGGGATGATGTCAAAGCAGAAGTGGCTGACGTTTCTGGGAATAGTTCATAATGTACTGAATAGGTCATAATCTCCCGCAGTAGTAGTTCACAAACGGCGGGGCTAGGCTACCGTGGCTGACAAAGGAAGTTATGGACTGTATAAAAGCCAAGGAAAGTGCTTTTCAGGTAGCAGAAGTGAGTAGGAAGTTAGATAATTGGGTAGCTTTGAAAATCCAACAACAGGAAACTGCAAAAAGTTATATGAAGGGGAAAGGTGAAATATCGCAGCAAACTACACAATAATATACACCATTATAAAAAATGCGAAAGGGAGGTGATAGTTTATTTTGGACCTCTGGAAAATGATGCTCATGAGGTGGAAATGGGGAAGAGATGGTAGATGAACTTGATAGGTACTTTGCATCTGTCTTCTCTGTGGAAGACACAGCAGTGTGCCAGAGATCCGTGAGTGTCAGGGAGCAGGAGTGAATGTCATTGTTATTACAAAGGAAAACGTGCGAGGCAAACTCAGGTTCTTAAAGTGGATAAGACACCTGGACCAGAAGAAGTACATCATAGAGCCCTGTGTAACGTTTTAGAAACAAATCAGCAGCAATACAGTTTACACCGGAGTCTGGTTTTGATGTTAAAACCATTATCTTTATTAGATAGATAGATAGATAGATAGATAGATAGATAGATAGATAGATACTTTATTCATCCCCATGGGGAAATTCAACATTTTTTCCAATGTCCCATACACTTGTTGTAGCAAAAACTCATTACATACAATACTTAACTCAGTAATAATATGATATGCATCTAAATCACTAACTCAAAAAGCATTAATAATAGCTTTAAAAAAAAACTACTTATAATATTTTAAGTTAAACAAATTAAACAAAAGTTAACAGTGTTATGCGTATAGATATGGGTAAATATAACTCCTAAACTATCGAGCCTGGGGGATCAAGGCTTAGAGTCTGGAGATGGTAACGTAGGAAACTTCAGTAATCGGAGGAATAAATGATCAGAGAAAGATACTTGTAGTCCAGGGTAATTGTAGAGAGAAGGCAATTATGTCGAATTCCACAGGTAAACGCAAACTGTCGTCGAAGATTTTGTTCGTTGAATCGATCCAAAATCCACTTAGATATATCAGACGAATGTCGTCTTCAAGTGACTACCACATAACATATCCAGGTAAGGGTTAACTTCAAGTGGTCCCACATTACATTCCTAAATCTACTCCTTTGGATTATACGAAGTGACAGACACACATTCTGGAGCAAACCTTGCCCTGGCAGTTCTAAATAAAAGTCTTAGACTACGAGAGTAGCTGTTCTGTCTCCCTCGTTCCGACTGTGTGTGTGTGTGTGTGTCTCATATCTATCTATATGTATCGCTCTCTCTAAATCTCTATCTCGCTCTCTCCGAGCTGAGAAAGCTGCCTGCTGACGTCACTGTTAGTCCCGCCTCACTCAGGAACTTTCTTAAAGTGACAGTCCACAGCAAAGGAAACCGAGGGACTCGTAACACCTGAGAGAGGTTGCTGAAGAGATAACAGATGCAATGGTCATGACCTGTCAAAAATCACTTGACAAGGGGTCCCTTGCAGAAATACACATCAATGTGGTCAACAAAAGGAAAGAAAAATCGAAAGTACATGAAATACAAACAATAAGGCAGTAAGTAATTTTTACACTCCGTTGATGTGACTGTAACGAAACCCCATTTCCCTCGGGATCAATCAAGTATGTCTGTCTGTCTGTCTGTGTAGAAAATGCCAAAAGAAATCAGACACAATCCAACACATTTCAGGACCCTACAGCAGTTTAATTCAATCTGATTAATTACAAAGGTACAATCAGTGGCAAATATGATTCACCAAAACCTAGCTTTAAAATACAAACGCATGAATGCCCTCTATCACTTCATCGAGGCACCGTAAGTTCAAGCCTGATCCACTTTTAGAGTCAAAATCTTACAAATTATATGATAATCAATACATTATATCAGATAGGACAATCTATAATAACCATTTGGATATAATATTACAGGATAAACAAGCAGGAACAACTCCCTCAATAGACAAAAGCATTCCCAACACACACACGTTCCTCGGCCAGTGCAGCACCTCACAACAGGAATTGTTTGTGTCATCAGTCAGATAACTGAATGATTTTCTCTGTCAATCAGCTTCAAAATGTTGCTACTCTGTCATTCGTTGCCACACCCTGTTGCTGATTCCCTTCTCCTCATCATACGTTCTTATGCTGACCATCGTTCAGAGCCTCAAACAATGCCCTGTGTGGACCCACCTCTGGTTTCTGTCCCTGCTCCATTGAACATCAAACTAATGGTTTCCCATACTACTTTCAGTGTTTGGAGGACAGTGGTGTTTCCTAACAACCCTTCAGAAGCAGGGAAAATGACAAATAATGTGGAAATTAGCCCTGAATAGGGAGGTTAACAACTAATGTCATTCTTCCTCAGCCCAGAGATTTGAGGGGCGAAGAACATCTCAGAAAGAACTGCAGTCAGCTCGACTTCCTCAATCTGCAGAAAATTCAAGGGAAACCTCTTCACCCACAGAGTAGTGACTGGAACACCCCCCCCCCCCCTCCACAGGGAGAGTGAGAGATGAACAACAAGGGAAGATGTAAAAGGACTGTCGCAAACAGTATCACTGGCAGGATCCAGCCAGCATGAGTTAACTGTCTACTGTACACTAGGTGTGTTGTAAATTCACTAAATACCGGAGACAGTTTAAAATAGAACTGATTTATTTGTCACTGATCCAGTCGCAGTAAAGGTGAATATGCAGCAGAAGAAACTCCTCCCATTCCCAGTGACCAGGGTGCAGAACTGGATGTGGTGAGCAGCAGCAATAATTGCAGAGTTCAGCACCGACAGTCACTCTCGAAATTGCATTCAGCAACGGTGATGGACAAATATCCAGCATGCAGCTCATTGAAACTTTCTCCCCAATGTGAACCCACCAATGTCTCACAAGTGTAACATGCGGCAATGTTTCACTGCTAATGTAATGGCCTCTCTGTAATGTTTCACTGCTGAGGTAATGGTTTCTCTGTAGCAGAGATAACAGGGTTGTGGTGTGCGATGCTATCCAATGAGAGAAATGTTCTTTCATTGAGTCTGGAAGAGAGATTTTCACGGTCGCTTGCTGGGACAGATGAGAAGACACAAATGGAGAAAATGGGCCCTTATTTTTTCTTTACTAACCCTATAGTGAAAGTAAGAATTATAGAGCTCAGTCCTTTAATGACATATTGTGTACTGTTTGTTACTTCGGGGTACTGATTTGAAACAGGGGACACATCACGCAGCATCCACCCAAACAAGATTTCTTAAGTTTGGCCATGCTGGGGGGGTGGCGTGAACACCCCCTATATTAAGCTGCTAGGCGAAGTGAGAGTTACATAAGGTTAGATGTCTGAGTGAATCCCTTTCCGCATTCACAGCAGGAAAAAGGCCTCTACCCAATGTGAACTCGCTGGTGTCTCTGCAGCTGAGATGATGAAGCGAATCATTTCCCACAGTCTAAGCAGATGTACGGTCTCTCCCCAGTGTGAACTGACAGGTGCGCTTGTAGGTGGGATGACTGAGTGAATCCTTTCCCACACTCTGAGCAGGTGAACGGCTTCTCCCCAGTGTGAACTCGCTGATGTTCCTTCAGTTTATATGACTGAGTGAATCCCTTCCCACACTCTGAGCAGGTGAATGGTCTCTCCCCTGTGTGAACTGACTGGTGTGCTTGTAGGTTGGATGACCGAGTGAATCCTCTCCCACACTCTGAGCAGGTGAATGACCTCTCCCCAGAGTGAACTCGCTGATGTACCTTCAGTTGAGATAACTGAGTGAATCCCTTCCCACAGTCCGAGCAGGTGAACAGCCACTCCCTGTTGTGAACTTGCTGGTGAGCAATTAGGGAGGACAAACGAGTGAATCCCTTCCCACAGTCTGAGCAAGTGAATGGCCTTTCTCCAGTGTGAACTCTCTGATGTATCTTCAGTTTAGATGACCGAGCGAATCCCTTCCCACAGTCTGAGCAGGTGAATGGCCTCTCTCCAGAGTGAACTCTCTGATGTATCTTCACTTGAGATGACCGAGTGAATCCCTTCCCACAGTCTGAGCAGGTGAATGGCCTCTCTCCAGTGTGAACTGATTGGTGTACCTTCAAATTAGATGAGCAAATGAATCCCATCCCACAGTCTGAGCAGCTGAATGGCCTCTCTCCAGTGTGAACTCGCTGATGTACCTTCAGTTGAGATGACTGAGTGAATCCCTTCCCGCAGTCTGTGCAGGTGAATGGCCTCTCTCCAGTGTGAACTCGCTGATGTACCTTCAGTTGAGATGACTGAGTGAATCCCTTCCCACAGTCTGAGCAGGTGAATGGCCTCTCTCCAGTGTGAACTCTCTGATGTATCTTCAGTTTAGATGACTGAGTGAATCCCTTCCCACAGTCTGAGCAGGTGAAAGGCCTCTCTCCAGTGTGAACTGATTGGTGTACCTTCAAATTAGATGAGCAAATGAATCCCATCCCACAGTCTGAGCAGCTGAACGGCCTCTCTCCAGTGTGAACTCGCTGATGTACCTTCAGTTGAGATGACTGAGTGAATCCCTTCCCACAGTCTGAGCAGGTGAATGGCCTCTCTCCAGAGTGAACTCTCTGATGTATCTTCAGTTTAGATGACTGAGTGAATCCGTTCCCACAGTCTGAGCAGGTGAAAGGCCTCTCTCCAGTGTGAACTGATTGGTGTACCTTCAAATTAGATGAGCAAATGAATCCCATCCCACAGTCTGAGCAGCTGAACGGCCTCTCCCCGGTGTGAACTCGTTGATGTACCTTCAATTGAGATGAGCAACTGAATCCCTTCCCACAGTCTGAGCAGGTGAATGCCCTCTCTCCAGTGTGAACTCTCTGATGTACCTTCAGTTGAGATGAGCAAGTGAATCCCTTCCCACAGTCTGAGCAGGTGAACGGCCGCTCCCTGGTGTGAATTTGCTGGTGAGCCATTAGGTCAGATGACCAAGTGAATCCTTCCCCACAAATTCAGCAGGCGGCCATCCTCTTCCCAATGTGAATTAACTGGTGTGTCCACAGGTGGGAAGACTTTCTGAATCCCTTCTCACACACAGAACAGGTGAATGGCCTTGTCCCAGTGTGAACTCGCTGATGTACCTTCATTTGAGATGAGCAAGTGAATCCCTTCCCACAGTCTGAGCAGGAAGGATGATCCAGTGAATCCCTTGCTCCACTTCTTAAATATCTGGACAGAGACAACAAAACTGGTGTGTTGTGTTCGAGATTCCCATAGACAAGTTTCTTGTCATTTTTAACCTGTAAAAAAATTTACAAATGCATCAGAGGGTGAAGGGCATCATTTCAGTGAGAACACTTGGGTTATCAAGGTGTCATCTGGCATTACGCTGTTACAATGAAGTTCAACCCAAGTTGGGGAGAGAAATCATCTTCTAACTGGGCACAGAGCTGGTATCTGGAATGACCCTCAAATTCTCTGATGCTCTTCCTATCTCTATAAGAATGGGGCACTTCTGCCATGTACAATCTGTGCCCTGGCTCCATTTGACTGTCTCCAATCCCTGTTCCCACTGAGCTGCATGGATTCCTGGAAGTGGAAGCATTGGACAGGCAGGAGGACAAAACTGTAGCTAAACTGAGAAGCCAAAGCCAAAGAGAGGGCAAAATATAGAGCAAAACCTATATGGAAGCTTTTAGAAACCAATAGAAGATGACTAAAAAAAAGCCAGATGAGCTCAGGGCATGGGATTATGATATTGTAGTCATTAATGAGTCTTGGCAGCACCCAACAGTCTGAGGCATTTAGAGGAACAAAATATCCGGGGCCTCAATATCTCTTGAAAACCCAGGTTCCCTGCACCAGTTACCTTTCAACTTTTATTTTATCAGGCACATGCAAACTCTACACCATCAGAATTTCACATCTGAAGGCCTCCCAGTTACCAAGTACTCCTTTGCCAGATAACAGCCTGTCCGATAGCACACTTGTCAGATCCTTTCTGATACCATCAAAATTGACCTTTCTCCAATTGAGAATCTCAGCCCGTGATCCAGACCTCCCTTTTTCCACCTTTACTTTGAATTTCATGGATTATGATCACTAATTTCTGTCACCAGCCCTGGATCACTTCCTAATGGCTTATTGCACATTTCTACATCAGGAATTCTACGTACTGATTAAGGTCACATTTGACAAATTCTGCCGCATCTAGTCTTTTACAGTATGGGAGTCCCAGTCAATATATGGAAAGTTAAAATCACTTACTGAATCAACCTTTGTTTCTTGGCATGGTCTGCAATCTCTCTACAAATTTGTTCCTCTAAATCCCTCAGACTGTTGGGTGCAACTAAGTCCCAGTAATGGCTACAATACCATAATTCCCTGTCCTGAGCTCATCTGGCTTTCCTACGATGCTTCTTGCATTGTGATATACACAGCTCAGCACATTCATCACACCATGCTCAACCATTTGATCACTGACTCTATCTGAGGTATTAACAACATCTGACTGGTGTCAAGAAAACAAACTCTCCCTCATTGGCACAAAAACAAAGGAGCTGATTGTGGATGACAGGAGGATTGGAGACAGGCTAACCCATATTGACATCAAGATATCAATGGATCTGGGGTTGAGAGGGTGAACAGCTTTAAGATCCTCAGCACAAACATCAACAAGGATCTCACATGGTCTGTACAAACCGGCCGTGTTGTGAAAAGAGCAAAGGAGCCCCTTTTTCACCTCAGATCATTGAAGACATTTGGTATGGGCCCAAATCTTAAGAGCATTCTACAGGGAGACAATTGAGAGCATCCTGACTGGCTGCATCACTGCCTGGTATGTGAACTGTACTTCCCTCAATCTCAGGAACCTGCAGAGAGTGGTGCCCAGCGCATCTGTAGATGTGAACTTCCCATGATTCAGGGCATTTACAGAGACAGGTGTTTAAAAGGGGCCCAAAGGATATTGGGAACCCAATTCATCACAACCACAAACTGTTCCTGCTGCTACCATCCAGGAAACGGTCCCACAGCAAAAGGACTAATAGGCTTCAGGACATCATCTTCTACCAGGCCATCAGACTGATTAATTCATGCTGATAGAATTGCATTTTTGCTTTATTGACTGTCCTATGTACAAACTATTTATTAGAAATTACTATAACTTACACATTGCACATTTAGATTGAGACGTAACGTAAAGATTTCTACCCCTCATGTATATAACAGACTCCCAGCTGATCCAGAATTCATCCATTTCAAGTTCCAACTCCTTAAGGTGCAGGGTTACAAGCTGCAGCTGGATGCACATCTTGTAGGTGAGGGTATCAGGGACACTGGAGGTCTCCCCACCTTCCCACCAATATCCCCTCTAACTTGTAATGACCAGTGTGCACATAAATCATGTACTGTACATTTTTTTACCCAGTGACAAAATGTGCATAGAGATTTTTATATAGTGAGGTATTCATTTTAACAGCTAGCAAATCACTGTCAATAAGAACTTTGATCTCCTCTGGGTTCGATCGAGTTCATCTGCTCTCTCACACTATATAGCAGGCCTGTAGATAGAAAGATAGATAGATAGATACTTTATTCATCCCCATGGGGAAATTCAACATTTTTTCCAATGTCCCATACACTTGTTATAGCAAAACTAATTACATACAATACTTAACTCAGTAAAAATATGATATGCATCTAAATCACTCTCTCAAAAAGCATTAATAATAGCTTTTAAAAAGTTCTTAAGTAGTTTACTTAAATACATTAAATACAATCAACCCCGGCACTTTAACATATCTTACTCCTGGTGGTTGAATTGTAAAGCCAAATGGCATTGGGGAGTATTGATCTCTTCATCCTGTCTGAGGAGCATTGCATCGATAGCAACCTGTCGCTGAAACTGCTTCTCTGTCTCTGGATGGTGCTATGCAGAGGATGTTCAGGGTTTTCCATAATTGACCGTAGCCTACTCAGCGCCCTTCGCTCTGCTACCGATGTTATACTCTCCAGTACTTTGCCCACGACAGAGCCCGCCTTCCTTACCAGCTTATTAAGACGTGAGGCGTCCCTCTTCTTAATGCTGCCTCCCCAACACGCCACCACAAAGAAGAGGGCGCTCTCCACAACTGACCTATAGAACATCTTCAGCATCTCACTACAGACATTGAATGACGCCAACCTTCTAAGGAAGTACAGTCGACTCTGTGCCTTCCTGCACAAGGCATCTGTGTTGGCAGTCCAGTCTAGCTTCTCGTCTAACTGTACTCCCAGATACTTGTAGGTCAATGAAGGATTTTCTCACCAAAGGTCTTGCATATTGTCCGTAAGTGGTTTGTTTGCTAAATTATGGTTTGAAAAGTCAGAGTTTCAAATATCACTCCACTTCTTCCCATTTGTAAATTTTCCAGCAACTTTTGCATCACCACAATACACATAGGTAACACCAGTTTCTATATTGGACATAAATATTTCCCATGAAACCTCCTGAGGAATTAAGGATACATACATAAAAAAAAAAACATTTTGACCCTATGTAAGCTCTGGCTAAAAGAATATTTGGGACTGAACAGGAATTTTTGAACTGAAGTCAACTTTGTGTTCAGTGGTTTGCTAAGACAGGCTCATTACCAGTTCTCTGTGGCTTGCAGAGAGACACACTGAGAGCTGATAACATTATGCATTGCACCCTCATTAGCTGATAACATTATACATTGTACCCTCATTTGAGTGAAGGGAGGAGAACTCGCTGATAAGGACAGGAATGAACATCTGTCTGTAATTAAGTCAGGGCCTTGCAATGGGAATAACTGATAAGGACTGGACAGTACATCCACCTGTAATTAAAACCTTCATTTAGCAAACTCTCTTATCTATGTAATTAAGTTTTGCAATAGTAAAGTCTGGGGCTTACTATATATAAATGTCTGGGTTCATGTATAAATACACGGCTGTAACCTGACTGAGTCAGTCCACTTGTCAGATGGTGGCAGTGCTTACGTGCCTTCCCTTTGACAACTGGGTCTCAAACTCCTGCAGGAGAATGCGCAATAAACCGTGGTGACGATAAGAACCTGGTCTCCCAAGTTTTATTCAGATTCCACTTTAACGTTTAGTGTCTCGAACAGGATCCCAATATAGGGAGTGCCAAGCAGACGGGCTGAGTAAGTGGCTGGACCACTCTGGGGACGGCGGAGACTGACCGGGCACTCAATAGGTATTTTATCTTTCATCGCTCTCCGTTCGTTCCTTTCGGGGTACGGTCCCTCGCCCAAGGCTAATCGTATACCTTGACGGGATCAGGAAAGAATCTGTTGGGAGACTTGTATAAGGGAGGCAAAATTTTAGTAAGTGGGCAGGAGGCGGTTCCAGGTAAATTTCACTAAGTAGACAGGAGGCAGACGTGCCGGGTAAATTAATTAAATGAGCATGAAGTGCCAGCCGGGTAAATTTATTAAATGGACAGGAGGTGTCAGCTGGGTAAATGTATCTGTTTGTTAATTAAGCAGGAGGCTTTGTGCCGGGTAAATTACTTAGAGAACATGGGTCAATTGCAGTCGATTGATATGAGTGGGCCGGGAGCAGCCCTACACAATGTGTGAGAGTTTTCCAGACAAGGAAAAAGATTTGCGCATGTTGAGTGCAGCACTGAATAAGAAATTGGGGGACAAAATCTGGCCACTGTGGGGGAACCAGGGATATTACCTCATGAGAACAAGCAGTAAATTTGATATGGAAAAAGAACTGTGGAAAGAAGTGGAAATTGTTGGAAAGGAAATGGAAGGATAAGGCAGATGCAAAGTGGAACGGTACATTATTAGCAAGTTGGAGGAATAATGCATGTGACAAAGGGTACGTTCAGCAGGAGGAACGCCAAAGTTTGGGAGACACTAAAAGCGGTGCGTGAATGGGTGGATAGACGAAGAAAACAAGAGCAGGGATAAAAACATAAGCAAACTGAGTCTAGCCTAGATAGGAGAGAATGGCAGGAATGTCAGTCTGAAGTTCGAACTGATAGGGAAACAAGAGATCCCAAACCCATGTCTGGCATACCAACCCTGTTACAGGACAGTGACTGTGATGAGGTGTGGGCACCCAAGGTACTCCCCCCCCCCAACACCTCACCAGGAGCCGAGTGCACCCAGTGCTCCCGAACCCCTATCCTCCCAGTACTCAGATACGGTGACCACTCGGGTAAAACAGTGGCGGCAGGGAAGGGGGAGGTCCCTATACCATGAGATTCGGAAAGGGAATACCTACGATTATTCCGAGACAGGGAGGGAAGAATCCAATAGAACCCCAGAGGTAATGGCTCCACAAAGACATTGGCTCAATGGAAGAAGCCAGAGAGTGGTAGTGGAGGATTGCTACTCTTGAGTGGAGGCCTGTGACTACTGGTGTGCCACAGGGATCAGTGCTGGGTCCATTGTTATTTGTTATCTATATCAATGATCTGGATGATAATGTGGCAAATTGGATCAGCAAATTTGCCGATGATACAAAAATTGGAGGTGTAGTTGTCAGTGAGGAAGGTTTTCAAAGCTTGCAGAGGGATTTGGACTAGTTGGAGGAATGGGCTGAAAAATGGCAGATGGAGTTTAATGCGGACAAGTGTGATGTATTGCACTTCGGAAGATCAAGGTAAAACATACAAGGTAAATGGTAGGACACTGAGGAGTGCAGTAGAACAGAGGGATCCGGGAGTACAGATACATAATTCCCTAAAAGTGGCAACACAAGTTGTAAAGAGAGCTTTAGGTACATTGGCCTTTATAAATCAAAGTATTGAGTATAAGAGTTGGAATGTAATGGTGAGGTTGTATAAGACATTGGTGAGACAGAATTTGGAGTATTGTGTGCAGTTTTGGTCACCTAATTACAGGAGGGGTATTAATAAGATTGAAAGAGTGCAAAGAAGGTTTACAAGGATGTTGCTGGGACTTGAGAAACCGAGTTACAGAGAAAGGTTGAATAGGTTAGGACTTTATTCCCTGGAGCATAGGGGAATGAGCGGTGATTTGATAGAGATGTATAAAATTATGATGGGTATAGATAGAGTGAATGCAAGCAGGCTTTTGCCACTGAGGCCAGGGGGAAAAAAACTAGAGGTCATGGGTTAAGGGTGAAAAGTTTAAAGGGAACATCAGTGGGGGGCTTCTTCATTCAGGGAGTGGTGGGAGTGTGGAATGAGCTGCCAGAGGAAGTGGTGAATGCGGGCTCACCTTTGACATTTAAGAAAAACTTGGACAGGTATATGGATGAGAGGGGTTTGGAGGGATATGGCCCAGGGGCAGGTCAGTGGGACTAGGCAGAAAAATGGTTTGGCACAGCCAAGAAGGGCCAAAAGGCCTGTTACTGTGCTGTAATGTTCTATGGTTCTAAAGGCAATTGCCCACCCGAATGCTGCCCAATCCACGAGCAGGAGGAAGACCAGCCCTTAGTGATTCCTGTGTATGCACCCTGGAAGCCTCAAGAAATGATAATGATCATGAATCAGGTCCCAGGTAGAAAAGAAAAACCAGCACAGTTTGCTCAGTGTGTCCGCAGTACTATCCAAATGTTTAATGCGACCCTGCAAGATTTATTCGGTCTCTGCTACATGATTCTCTCAGCTGTTGAGGGGCGGAAATGGAAGGCAGGATTGAGATACCAAACCTATCAGGAGTTACAGCCAGGAAACCATAATGAGAATGAACAGACAGACCAGATTATTCAAGCCTTGGAAAGGGCTTTCCAGCAACCTGTAAACATCACTGCAGTTCTTGAATGCAAACCTAAGCCTGGGGAATTGGGAATAGACTATTGGGAGTGATTTGTGGCCTGCTACGGCACTTTCGCAGGAGACTGAGTCTTTAATGATGGGAATCCGTTCCCCAGTTTAACACCTTACTGCTCCAATGCTTACCAACTAAGATAGCCAACATGATTAAAACAAATAATATGGATTGGCCTGACAATGATTGAAATCGAATGCAAAGAGCTTTGACATATTATTGGGACCTGACATTGTGTGCTGTATCTGGGGATAAGAAATGGAAACAAAAACCTACCAAGGGACAGGTGGGGACAACAACCTGTTTAGAAATTGACAATCAATGATGCTTCCTACCGTGAGTACCACTCCTCAGGAAGAGCCCAGTGTAATATTGCAAGTTGCTGGAATTCCTGTTCCGTTTATGATTGATATGGGGCAACCACAACCACTCTCGATCAGGAAATAGTATCGGAAAAGAGAAAACAGCTATCAGACTCTGTTTGGGTTTGAATGAATGGAATGTACGTATCCACGTACCCAGCCACTGCAGGTGGAATTCTAGGGGAACCAGTGTGAGGTTTTATTTACAGTCACCACCAGTTGGGGTGTAATCTAGCAGAGAGGGACTTGCTCTGTCCATTGGAAGTCGAGATTCTCTGCGTGGACAAGGGTATTACCCTGGGACTAGTGAACAACCGACAGCTTCTCCAGTTACTGGCACCCCCCCAGTGGTGGGCACTTAATCTGGACTCCATTGTGTTTGAACCCCTTCTGCCAGCGGCCGACCCTCATGTGACTCTGTGCTATGACCCTCCGGGGTGCTCAACTGAGGAAAGCCAGTACTAGGTCCCCCTCGAGGGACAGAAGTTCCCAGTCACGGTGATTGGAGAGGTTAAAGGAAAAGAGGGCAGTGCATTTCTGGCCGAAGTTCCAGATTTCTTTGGCGACAGACAGGACTGGTTGTTCCCCATACTACCAGGGTCAGGGTTTGCCCCGGGTTCAAACCAAAGACCCTAGGGTTCCTTGCTTACATTTTGATGTAACAAGCCTCCAGCAACAAGGGAGACTGGCAAAACTTGGTCGCGGGACAACTCCAATACTGGAAGGAGTCTGAGGTGAAGACAGGACATCTTGTAAAACACTCTATCAATATTGACTGAACCCTAGACGTTGTACCCCGTCTCTGGGCAACCTCAGGCTAAGAAGACGGCCGCACCAACTGCCCCCCATCTGGATCACCGTGAAAGATTCTCCCATCCATTCCGCAATACGCCCTCAAGCCTGAGTAAATGTTTTATGAGGATATGAAGTTCTTTTGTGGATCCAGCAGGAAAACAATATTCTGACTATGTGATAGTGACAGACAGTGAAATAATTGAGCAGGCCTCTTTTGAAGCAGCTGTCTCCACCCAGGAGGCTGAGCTGTTTGCTCTGACTCCTGCCTGTATCCTAGCAACAGACTAAAGTGCGAACGTTCACACAGACTCCCATTATGCATTTGGAGCTGTACATGACTACGGGGCTCTCTGGGAACAGGGGGATTTCTGACTTGCTTTGGCCACCCCATTAGTAATGCCACCTTTATAAACAACTTACTCACCGCTCTACAGCTACCTCGAGTTTTGACTATTATTAATGTGCGGCCCACACCCGCCAGTCGGACTGGGTCACTAAAGGCAATGCTTTACCAGATCAGACAGCGAAAAGTGCGGCACAATCCTCGGTAGTTGTAGTCTCCTCGGGTTCCCATCAAGCAATCCTCCGTGACTTAAGCAGAACGGGTTTGCCAGACATGTGGGAGGTACGTACTTCAGCAGGACGCCTCTGATGAGGAGCGCAAACTGTGGTCCCAGATGGGGTGCCAGAAAGATCCCGACCAAGGTTTTTGGATCACCCCAGTGGGACAGGTTTGTGTTCCTACACAGTTTTTACCAATATTGGTCGATTATATACAGAACTGTACACACCTGGGAAAGGAGGGAATGGTTGGTAACCAGCACACTGGGTATGACTCCCTCGACAGATAGACCTTTTTCCTGTCTACAAGTTGATTTTATTGAATTGCCTAGAGTACATTGCTATTGATACTGCTTAGATATTATAGATGTGTTTAGTAGATGGTTTGAAGCTATTCCAATGACCACTAATACAGCTATGACTGTTGTGAAGGTATTATTACAGGAAGTAATTCCCAGGTACAAGCCAGAGATGCTGAGCTCTGACAATAGCCCACATATTGTTGTGACAGTGAACAAAGAGGTATGTAACAAACTAACTATGAGGCAACAATTCCACTGTGCACACCACCCACGGACTGCTGGCATAGTGGAAAGAGTCAATGGCACTCTGAAGAGTAAATTGGCCAAACTAACTGTGGTTACTGGACTCACTTGGTTGAAGGACCTACCATTAGCCCTATTCCACATGCGGGTTACCCCACAGGGGAAAACAGTGTTGTCACCAGCTGAAATCATCATGAGGACACCCTGGGGACCAAGACCTTGTATACCATTGTTGCCAGAAAGTCTACCAGCAAAATTCAAAATTCATACTCTTGGGGAAGAGATGGGAAATAACCAAAATTCTCCAAGCATTACATACACAGGTATGACAGGCTTACAAGGAAGAGAACTACCCCGCAGAGAGGAGTGACTATCCCACCCAAGAACCTGGGAATATTGTTCTGATCAAGAACTGGGATTGTGGGAAACTCGGATCTCGGTGGAGACAACCATATCAGGTGTTACTGACAACTCCATGGCTGTGAAACTGAAGGGGCAATCTCGTTGGATACACTGAACAGTCTGCAATCGTGTTACTGAAGGAACTGAGTAGAATGACTCTTGGACTAAAGGAAAATGTATTGTCTGATAGTGGTATTCATGCTTATGTCTTTGACAGGGCTCACCCCAGCATCCGGGGGGCACCCATGTTAACACCTTTGTCTGTCACACCGATGCCAAACAGGTAGAACTAGGGGCCTGCTAGGTTTGTGCTGAAATTCCGCAGCATGGCAAACTATGATTCCAATGTCAGTAATCCCGCTCAACCAGAGTGAGGAACTCTCAGCCTGGGCTTTCTCAAACAACACCCGGGGAAGTGAGGTGAGGGACTGTGGTACTGTGGCTGTCAGTGTTTTGAGGGATGGTATCTCAGGCTCCCACCAAACGGAACTTCCTACACTGGGAAACATGCATCCTGGCCATACTTGCAGGTGCCTGGCAGCGGAGAGGAATAACTGAGACTGAGTGATTTTGGATGATCACTTTTCTCTCCTATGGAGTAGCCAGGAATTCACCAGAGATTATCAATTTGTCTACAGCACTTGAGCTGGCCACAATACTGCAGAGGCCCTGACAGAAACACAGACCCAAGTAACAGAAATATCCACTGAAATGATTGCAATCCTGCAAACAGTCCTACAGAGTCGTATGGCTTTAGATTTTATCCTCGCTGAGAAAGGGGGAACCTGTGTTATTATTGACACAGAATGCTGCACCTATATCCCTGATGAGTCTAACATGACATCTCTCTCCAAGCACACTGCCAAGGAGATTGACAGCATCAAGAAAGTAGGGTAGGATTTACATGGGTTCACCGAAGGTTCGAAATGGTGGTCTTTGAAGGCCGGTTTGTTAATATATGGGGCATCATATTGCATTATGGCCTAATAGTTGTACATATCATTGTAATAATAACTGTTGTACACTGTTTCTTCCTACTGATAAGTCAATGCTGTACTCAGTTGCTTTCTCTGTAAAAAAAACTACTGCTTTGTTGATCATGTAATGATCAAAAGGAGGGAATGATAAAGTATGCAAAAGGGTTAAACAATAGCAGCAATATTGTTAAATATTGTTATTTAATTATTGTTAAATATTGTTAAATATTAAATATTAAATAAAATATTGTTAAACTTGGTTAAACAATAGCAGCCTGTTTTTCTGAAAGAAACTGCTGATATTCAACAGATGTGCTAAGCCATGCTGAGCCGTATTTCTTCTTGAGGGAAGATAGATAGGGCTTCAAGATGCTCATCTCCTTGGGCACTCATGCGTACAGATAGGACAGCTGCAGTCTGGTCTGTGTGTGTAAGCCATTATGACTATTTTGTAAATTGCCTTCAGGGGCTGTCATGTAGTAAATAACTTTGGCTCCAGCCTGTCTTGTGTGGGGAGTACCTGGATGGATATATCTGTGGTGTAAGGGGTATTGTTAGTCAGTTAGTGGATTGGGCAGGAACAGTCATAGACTCTTCCTGTTTGAGTGACTAACTGAATAAGCCCCGGGTGCTTGGAATAAAGAGTTTGTATTTATACGGTCTCTGAGTGACTTTATCCGGATTCGGCTTTGACAGAATGGGAGTGGTTTTAAAGGACTGGGCTGCTGGAAACACATTACCAGACCTGGAGTGATTGCAACTGGATCTGACAGAGGCATAACTGATTCCTCTGGGCACATTCAGTCTCACTTCCAACTATTTCCTTCCTTCCCTAGTACAGGTATGTAATCTCTAAAGGACCAGTGTTTGAGTAAATGAGACTCACCAAACTTTCTCCTGACTGAATCACTGGAATCTTCGAATCAGATGGGTTCTCTCCAGTTGATGCTCTCAATCCTCGGGCTGGTTCACTTGTTGCTGTTCCCTCGTCTTCAGTTGTGGTTTGCTTCCAGTTGAGGTTTTTCTTCCAATAAATCTCTCACCGCAGGTCTAACTTTAACATGAAAGATAATGAAGCACGTTAACAATAGAAAGAACAAAATATTTCTGCTTAATGTTACTAAGAAGA
Source organism: Hemitrygon akajei (assembly GCF_048418815.1). Lineage (NCBI taxonomy): Eukaryota > Metazoa > Chordata > Chondrichthyes > Myliobatiformes > Dasyatidae > Hemitrygon > Hemitrygon akajei. The sequence continues at coordinate 736,393 of NW_027332059.1, forward strand.
AAACTCACTGAAATTTAAATGTTGAAGGCAAATATAATGATCTCAGTAAACAATCTTTTATTGTCCCTCACATGTCACAAAACGATATGGGAGAAGAAGGAGCCATCATTCAGTATGGTAAGACATAAGACACAGGAACAGAATAAGGTGATTCGATCCATCTGGTCTGCCCCACCACTCAACCATGGCTGATTTTTATTCCAACACCATATTCCTGCCTTCCTCCTGTAACCCTGAAGCGACTTAGCAATCATCAATATATTAATCTCTGTCATAAACATACCCAAATGACAGCCTCGACCACCCTCTACAGCAACAAATTCCACAAATCAGACATCCTTTGGCTGAAGAAATTTTTCTCACCTCAATTTTAAAGGGAAGCATCTTTATTCTGAGACAGTGCTATCAGATCACAGATTCTCTGTCTAATGGAAACATCCTCTCCATGTCCACTGTATCCAGGCTTTTCAGCATTCGGTAGGTTTACTTAACCGTACATCCCTCGACTACCCCCTCCCCTTTCACCCCCGTCTGAACTCCATTGAGCACAGGTCCAGAATCATCAAATGCTCCTCATACATAAAGCCGATCATTTCTGAGATAATTCTTGCAAACCTTGTTAGCAACACACGACGTGATCGTGCGTCACAAAGCGGGGGACGGGGCATATCTGCGGCACATAGCCTCATGTGACCTGTTGGCGGGACTCCCCTTTCAGTTCTGCGGAAATAGACAGCCTGGGCTCCTGGTTTGGATCGCTCAATGCAGATTCAGTGAAGTCGACACATTTCTGACAAGCCCAGATAACTGGGTACTGTCAGAAATGAGCCACGCTCCCGAATAATGGCTTCAAGACAAATTCAAGGAAACAAAATTTATTAACAGTTCTGCAGAGCTGGGCCCCTTCAGAGAAGGGAACCCTGAACCTTACAGGGCAGCAGGTTTTATCCTTCTTCCTTACCCCTCCCCTCCCTGACTCCATTCCATATTTGGAGTTGTTTTTTTACACGTTTCTGTAAAACAATAGTCCATATCTCAGGACTTCAATGATTCCACAAACAGTTAATTTTGTCAAGGCTTCTGCATTCATAATTAGATCACACTTGTTTACAGACTTTAACCCAGACATAATTAAATCACAGTTGTCCCTAGACATAATTAAACCACATTTGTCCTTTGACTTTAACCCGGACCTGTCAGAAACGCACATCTTAATTTTGAATCTTACAATACCACCCTTTTTCTTTTTAAGATGTGCGTTTCAGCTAGCATTTCTCTCACTCCCAGGGGGCCCAGGTTCTTCTTTAATAGCATAAGTTTTAGCTCGTTTGTCCCATGATGGGGTATCGCTACGGCCTGGAGCTGGAATATACTGTGCCTGATAGTGTTCGTATACAAGGAATCAAACACGGCAAAAGTAAGAGAATCATTAGACCCCCGCCTGCTACTAGGAGAGCGGTGCGCCACCAACTACCTCCCAGTAGCCCGTCTAGCCAACTCATGTTCCCCAGGGATCTCCAGGTTTGTACTGGCACATTGGGCCAGTTTCCGAATTTTGTCGGATATTTTTAACACAGCCTTTCCACTGTCGTCTATCTTAAGGCAACAGTTTGTAAGATTGAACTTCCCACATACCCCGCCTTCAGAGGCCAATAGGTAATCCACAGCCAGCCTGTTCTGGTATATTGCTGTTCGCATCTGACTCTGCTGTTTTGCCAACAGCTCCAATGCCAGTGCCGTTTGATTGGTTATCACTTCCACCACCGCCTGCAGTCTAATAATTCGGTTTAACATGTAGACAGGAGTGCGATACCCCCACGACCCATCGTGGGCCCAGGTCGCTGGCCCATAGTATTCAATGATGCGAGCCGGTGGCCACTCATCACCCCACTCGTCCACCTGTATCTCCCGTGTTTCTCTCCTTAATGAATCAAACAACTTAATTCCCAGCTTCCGGTCACCCTCCTGATGCAGGAGGAAGAACTCCGGTCTTTCCTGGGACAGCTGAGACTTCTCATGGTCCCCCCCTGTCCCATGTATCCTTTATTATAGACTTGGTAATAAGGTTTACTATTCTCCCAACATGTTTCTCTCTTGCTTAGATCATAGCATCGATCATTCACATGCGAGTGGGACACAAATGATCCTGGGAACACCCTCTGCCCCACTCGTACCATGGTTCTGCACTTGTCACATTTCCCTTCAATTTCCCCGACATATAGAATCAAATATATTACAGTCAATAATGTTACAGTCCACATAGAGTTCATTTTTGCTGCCTTTTTAGCCTCACCACCATCGGTTCTTCACCGGGAACACAGGTCCACTCAGTGCAGCTTTCGGGCTTCACCGGTCCTTTTACCCTGGATGCGTGTGTCCACCCTTTTTCTTTTGTCCTTACAGCCGCCTCTGTTGTTAGCAGGACCTGGAAAGGGCCTTCCCACTGTGGCTGTAACTTCTCCGGCTTCCAGTTCCTTACCAGAACCCAATCTCCAGGCACGATCTGATGTAAAGCAAAATCGAACAGCGGAGTCTGGGCCAAGAGACCCTTTTTCCGCAGTTCTGCAAAGGAACGGGACAGTGCCAGTAAATAGTCCCTTACAAAGATATCACCCCCTTGTAGCGTGGGGTACCCTTCCACCTTATTCCAATACGGGAGTCCGAACAACATCTCATATGGGGATATTCCTATGTCCTTGCGGGGCGCTGTTCGTATTCTTAAAAGGGCAATAGGGAGACACTTAGTCCATGGTAGTTTGGTTTCTAACATCAACTTGGTCAGTTGTGCCTTTAGGGTGCTGTTCATTCGTTCTACTCTTCCCGAACTCTGGGGATGCCACGGGGTATGGTACTTCCATTCGATATCAAGTGCATCAAACCCTCCCAGTTCCCTTCCTGGTACCATACCTCCGGGCTTATTTTCCTATCATCTTCTTCCCTGAGGGCAAACAGCTGTACCATTATCTTCCCGTTCCTGGGCACAGTCCCGATGCCTGGCCTGACTTGCAGATCCCGCCCGAGCAGGTTGAATCTCGCAGAGGGTAACAAAAGTAGGTCCTGTCCCGTTACCCTATTCTCATGTTCAATTTTCACGTTTTCTATAACAGGTACTTGTAATATTTTGCCTCCAATACCGGATACTCCCATTACCTTTGTTCCGGTTCGGGCGCCGGGAGGTATCTGGATTATGCTAGATCTTTCGGCACCCGAATCTACCATAAAGGTTGTATCTGACCCTTGGGAACCTACTTTTAAATTTACCAGGGGTTCCTGCCGATAATTCATCCCCAAGGGGTGGAACCCCCGACCTCCCTAGTCTTCATCTTCCATCATAGCGTACGAGCGCACTTCCCGTCGGTATCTGGGGCACTCGCGCCTGAAGTGTCCTTCTTCGTTGCAGTGAAAACATCTTAAAGCCTTCCTTAGCCCTCCTCCTTGCTCCTGGCTACTACCTCGATCCAACCATGGTCCCCGTCTCTCTCTCTACTATCTGCGGTTACTTGTCGCACTGTCTGGACCATTATCCTTGCCGTCTTCTGCTTCTCTTCATCCCTTCTTACAAACACTATCTGTGCCTCCCTAAGTAGTTCACTTAAGGGTTTAGTTTTCCAATCTTCTAGTTTTTCCAGTTTTTTTTTAATCTGGCCATGTTTTCGATACAAATTCAACACGAATCAGCTGTTGGCCAACCTCCGCTCAGGGTCTTCGATTTGCGGAGCGGTAGGGGGCACATATGGGGCGGCAGGTGGTCGAGCACCTCCCATGTATTCTTTTTCTGTCCCCCTTCATTTATCGTTTTCAATTTATAACTATTTGTCGTTGGTAACCAGCATAGGGCATAATCACTTTCTTCAGGTTTAACGTTAGGTTTTGAATTCACGTACAGATTAAGGGCTTGTTGTACCCAATCCTCGCTAGACCCAAACTTAGGCCATCACACAGCCGACCCTTGGATCGGCTGGCGGGACCAGAATTCACAGTACTGTATCATTTTTTTTTTTGACTTCCCTTTTCGCCTCCCATAATCCAAATTTTCTAACATCCGTCCCAACGGACTATCAGGGGGTACCCCGGGGTATTTTTCATCATTGGCGCCTGGATTTCCTTTACCCTTTTCTCTCTTAGACCCCTTATTCCCCATCTCGAGGACTTGCTCGGTTCCAATCCACCCGCAGGCACCCTGTAATTCCACAATTCTCGTGCACTACGTCTTTGCAGGAATTTAATTTGAATGTGACCCACCTAGCTCGGTCACTCCTGTCCAATTCCGGAACGTGTATTCCCGCGATCGCCCAGGAATTCACCTGCAGGCACCCCGCAGTTCCACAATTCTCGTGTACTACGTCTCTACAGGAAGAATCACCTGCAGGAACCCCGCAGTTCCACAATTCTCGTGTACTACGTCTCTACAGGAGAAATCACCTGCAGGAACCCCGCAGTTCCACGATTCTTGTGTACTACGTCTCTACAGGAATTCAATTTCTTACCTGGGTCCTGTGCACAGAAATTACTCGATCGCTCACTGTCTCAACTGCCTCAACAACCCCTCTTTGTTTCCTTGAGTCCGCCGGATATCACTCGCTCAAGCCGCGCGGGGCGACGAGCAAGGAATCAGGGACTGCCGATCTCGGCAGGGTGCACCTTCTCCGATGTCCTTCCTTGCCCCCCTCACGGCTGGAGTGTGGATCCCGGACGAGCGCCCCAAGTTGTCAGAAACGAGCCACGCTCCTGAATAATGGCTTCAGGACAAATTCAAGGAAACAAAATTTATTAACAGTTCTGCAGAGCTGGGCCCCTTCAGAGAAGGGAACTCTGAGCCTTACAGGGCAGCAGGTTTTATCCTTCTTCCTTACCACCCCTCCTCCCTGACTCGGGAGGTACACAGTGTTTTCCCATTCCATATTTGGAGTTGTTTTTTTACACGCTTCTGTAAAACAATAGTCCATATCTCAGGACTTCAATGATTCCACAAACAGTTAATTTTGTCAAGGCTTCTGCATTCATAATTAGATCACACTTGTTTACAGACTTTAACCCAGACATAATTAAATCACAGTTGTCCCTAGACATAATTAAATCACAGTTGTCCCTAGACATAATTAAATCACAGTTGTCCTTTGACTTTAACCCGGACCTGTCAGAAACGCACATCTTAATTTTGAATCTTACAGGTACTAAATGAGTAATTGGCCTTCATTTCGGGGCTCACGGCCAACATCGGATCTCCCCGCCCGGGATCGGTCTCAATACTCACCGATGGAAAAGTGATATCTTCGGCCCGCAGACAGTGATCCCGAATCCGCAGAACGCAACCCGCCTGGAGACTGTGAGCATGCGCAAAGTGATTGGTGCATCATCCGTAGGGCGGGGCCTCGGAAGCGACGCACAGATGCTGCCCATCTGCGGTTAAATGGGTGGGGCAAAGTGGATCACATGACCCCCCTCTCCCGGGCAGTTATTCCAGCTACCCATTACTCTGTGGACAGAAGCAAACTTGCCACTCACATCTCCTCTCACCCTAAATGTATTAGACATTTCAACCACCAGGAAAAATATATCGTCTGTCCACTCTATTTATTCCTCTCGTAACCTTGTAAACGTCCATCTAGTCTCACCCCAGCCAGCGCCGGTCTAGAGAAAACAACACAAGTTTGTGCAGCCTCTCGTTATAGCTCATGCCCTCTAATCCAGGCAATATCCTGGTAAACCTCTTCCACACCCTCTCCAAAGCCCCGACATCCTTCCGAGAATGGGGGCGCCCAGAACTGTCAGAAACACTCCAGATGTGGCCTAACTAGTTTTATAAAACTGTGTTACGAACTGTAACGTTTTAGAAACGAACCAGCAGCAACAGATTTCACACTGGAGTCTGGTTTTGATGTTAAACCATTTCTTTATTAGGATCTACTTCTCATAAGTTAACGAAATAAAGGAAAGTTAACAGTGTTATGTGTGTACATGTGTAAATATAACTCCCAAACTATCGAGCCTGAGGGAAAAAAGCTCAGAGTCTTGAGATGGTAAAGTAGGAAAGTTCAGTAATCCCCGGAATAAATGATGGGAAAGAGATATTTGTAATCCAGGGTGAAACGTAGAGAAAAGGCCGTTACTTCAAAATAACCGTCGACGAAGTTCTTATCCGTTGAATCCGTCCACATACGAGTTATCAGCGAAAGTGACCTGTCACAGGAATACCGTCTTCCAGGGATTACCACACAACATACCCAGGCAATGGTTATCACAAGATATTCCACAACCCACTCCTATGGATTATACGAAGTGACAACCACACACATTCGTTGTGGTTCCCTGTACCGATGATCAACCCACTCTTGTGGGCCGAGGAGAGTTCCAAGCCTCAGTTGCGACAAACTGAAGCTATCAGCTTTTCCTCTCTCTCTCTCTCTCTCTCCTGACCGACAGCCTGTCTGCAGATCGCTCTCTCTATGATTAATCCACAGTTAGCGCTGTCAGCCTGTGACTGACGTCATAGTCCCGCCTCCTCACGCCGGCGCTCTTAAAGAAACAGTCACAGTACGACCGCAGGCTCGTAACAGCCGCAACACAACTTCCCGACTTTTGAACTCAAAGCTTCAACTAATAAAGACAACCATGGCATTTGCCTTCTTAACCACCCGATCAATCTGTGCAGTCTCTTTCAGGGAGCGATGAACTTGGAGTCTAAGATCCCTCTGATCATCAACACTGTTCAGGGTTTTGCATTTAACAGTGTACTGTCTCGTACATTCGACCTACCGAGCTGCCGAGATGATCATCACTGATCAAATCTCACTGAGATTTCTCAGATCCTGTTGAATTTATTGCCAAGTGCACAAGTACGGGAAGGTACAGATACAGAGAAACACTGACTTGTGGCAGCATCACAGGCAAGTACATTCAGATAATACAAGGAACACAAATTATACAATTCTCCCTCAGTAACAATATAGAAATATGTTTTACGTCATCCTGCTAATAGGACCAGAACAACACGGGCTGAGTGGCGGCTCATCTCAGGCGTTTCGGTGTGAAGGCGCGAGGCCAGGCCGCCAGTCCATTCCCTCCTCCTTCAGGTTTCACCGATCACCGTGTGTTTCTCTGTCTCTTCCTCACCCCCACCTTTTATTCTCAGGTCCTGCCGAAGGGTTTCGGTCGGTAACGTTGACTGTACTATTTTCCTAGCTGTTACCCGGACTGCTGAGTTCCTCCAGCATTTTGTGCGCGTTGCTCGCATTTCCAGCATCTGCAGATTTTCTCTTGTTTGAGTTCGGGAAAGTTAACTCACTACCCACCGTCAGACCTCTCCGCTTGGGACCGGCTTCAGTACTCACCGAAGAGAAACTGTTGGTGTTACCCCGCAGAGAATAATCCGTTCCTGGCTCCCCGTCCTAGCGGGGAAGGACCCCTCCCGATCCCGAACCCTCCGCCGACCCGCTTCCACAAAGAACGAAAAAACAACGGAGCATGCGCGATCTGTAATAGCGTCATCGGGCAGTGGGCGGGGCCTCAGAAACAAACCCAAAGGTGCTGCGGACCCGCGGTGAAACATGGTCACGTGATTATGGGTCGCCCACGTGACCCGGAGACTCCGCTCCTCCCTTCACACGCTGCCCAATCCACCGCCACATTTCCCACATCATTTCATTATTTCCCTATCCTATTTTCATACGTACACCGGATACGTATTTAACTTTTTCCCTCCGTATCTTAACCAATCCCTTTCCCTCCACCGCCAGGTCACAGAGTTCTCAGAGTTATACTTTCGATTCCCATCCCGGGCAGACACACAATTCAGAACACTAATTTCTATTCACATTCCTCTGGCCTCACTGGAGAGGAACACTGAAACATCAAGTGAGAAATAGGAGGGACATTCTAACCATCAACAAGATGGCGGCTGCTCTCCCATCTCAGCCACATGTTTCTGCCCGATTCTCATTTCCTCGATCCCTTTGATCTCCACACATCTGCCGGTCTCTGTTTTATGTGAGGACGATCACCGAGTCTTCACCGCCCTCTGTGGTGGGGATTTACAGACATTCACAACCAGCGGAGTGGAGACATTTCCCCTCATCTCAGTCCCGGACAGTCCACCCACTTTTCCAGAGACTGGGATCCCTGGTTCAACCGGTAATGATGTTGTGCATTTCAATGTGTTCACCTCTCAATCCTCGATTCTCGAAATGAAAGGGTAATCACATTTGATCTTTCTCCATCTGATGACCCACCACTCCAGGGATCAGTCTGGTGAATCTTCATTGCACTCTCTATAACAAATACTCTCTAAAAACTTTGCTAATCCTGTATGGAATTAATTTCCATCTTCTGTAGCCCCGTGTTTCGCCAAACACTCAACTCCCATCCCTGCCACAATTTCCAACCCCACTTCCCCCCTCACCTGGATCCACCTCTCACTCCCCAGTTCTTGCCCCATCCCCACCCCTCACCTCTTTTCTCTGACTATTTCCCGTCCACTCTCAGTCCAGAGGGAGGGTCTCGGCCCGAAATGTTGACGGTCCATTTCCCTCCACAGATGCTGCCCGACCCACTGAGTTCCTCCGGCAGTTTGTTCTTTGGTCTGTATAACCCGTGTTAGTATGGGGAGCCGGATTTTACACCATATTCCAGGTACAATCTCAACAAAACCCAAATAATTGTCACTTTGCCCGGACCACTGGCCCCGCTTGCAGGGCAACAGTCTGCCGGTGTTTGTCCCCCAATGTGGTGAATCCCTCTGCTCGCTACCACCGTGGGCTCAGACATTTCCACAGATCAGCCCCTCCTGTCCCCACCGGGACAAACATCCTGTCCGCCCCCTCTCACACCATCTTCATCCTTTCAATAAAATACCCCCTCTCCTCACTTTTTATGTCTGATCCCTCCACGGGGAAGCGGCATCAAGCGATGGATCGTGTGGTTTCCTCAGACTCCGGCTGTCGGAGACGCTTCACAAACGCCCCCAACTTTCCTCGGATGGAAATAGATATAAATCAAAAAGCGGGACATTTTCTTTGAAATTCGTTCCGCTTTAACGTGCAGTTCGAGCTGCAGCAGGAGACGGCTCAACGCCCGCTCGGCTGGTCCGCCTTCACTATTGGGTGTAACCAGTGATTGACATCACTTCGCACAAATGGGAATAGCGCAGCTCTGCAATCAATTCAATTCCTCTGTTGACTGTTCGGGGAGGGGGGCGTTGGCTCTTGCTTAATTGCTCAGCCGTTAAACCGAAAAAGCTCGAGCACAGCAGCGCGTGTGTGACGTCAGGCACCGTGCTCGTGACAGCAGATGCAGATATGAGGAGACCGTGGGTGACGTCAGGCGAGTGGCGGCTCCTGTGTGACGTCACGTGAGGGGGAGCGCTTCATTTTTAAAACACCTTTTGTTTCGTACGATGTGGAACAACAAAATTAAATTGGGGTTTCAGCACTGAATCCGGTGCTGTGTGATGTAAAGTCCTGTGTCCAGTTGTTGACTGAGTGGGCAGCGCGGTTTTGTCTCGACTGGAGGCTCCAGGCTCTCCTCAGCCCCGGTTTTAACTTCGCGACCGAGCCCCGGCTGTGGGATCAATTCCTTGTGGTTCTCCGAGGGGTTTGGGGTGAAGGGACGGCTCTGTCTGTGTGTGGGTAGAGATTATGAATGGAGTGTGGGTCCGGGTCCCGAGACGGATTAGGTTGTAAACAAGGGGGGATCTGGTGAATTGGATCAAACAGCTTAGCTCGCGTGTCCTTTCAGGAAACAACAATCATTTTAATGACTGTCCAATCTCGCTGCTAACAAGATTACGTGTTACAACATTGTGTGTTACAGAGCCCCAGAATCTAGGACAGCCGTCATGGGCTGCGAGTGCAGATAGGGAACGAGGTCACTGAATTGTACATCAGAGAAGGTCACGGGTTTGTACAGCCTCCTATGAGATCTGCTGGCACATCGGGAGTCTGAATGGGAAAGGTAATAGGGAAGGGGCTGAGGAGAGAATTTAAACATGTTCAGGGGTGGAGGGGTACAGGAGCTGTCTAATAGATCGTTTTGATTTTTTTTTGTGTGTAATCTCACAGGTGGTGACTGAGGAAGAAGCTTGTTGACGGAGGATACCCAGAGGCGAGTAGGTCAGACACAGAATCAGGAATTGAATTGAATTGACTTTATTTCTTACATCCATGAGGAGTAAAAATCTTTACGTTATGTCTCCATCGAAATGTGCAACGTGCAATCATAGTAATTTATAATAGTTTATAATAAATAAAACCGACAATGTAATATAGAGTACACTCAAATCAGCATGTGTTCATCAGTCTGATGTCCTGGTGAAGAAGCTGTCCCAGAGCCTGTCGGTCCGGCCTTTTATGTTGCGGTACCACTTCCTGGATGGTGGCAGCTGGAATAGTGACAGAGATGTGATTTCCTGTGGCACGGGTACAGACTGTCGACTGAAGTGAGGAGTTTGTGTGGAGATGCAGCTTCCCCGGAGGTGGAGGAAAGAGGACACACCAGCAGGTGGGACCAGCTGTGGGAAGACATGGTTTGTCAGGTCTGACGACGGACTGAATGTACCATCACTTTCAGACTGAATCAGAAAACCATTCTGAGGGTATTTGAAATGTCAGAAGCAGGGGCAGGCGTTGTGTCTCCATCAGACCCTCCGTGAGATGGTTCCAGTTACAATGTGCAGGGATGAAAGCACAGTGTTTGGGGGCAGATTTAGTCACTGATTCTGTCACAGTGAGAGGGTTAGTTTTGCTGTAAGGAAGCAATATTAATGGAAGAAGACACAGGAACTTCATCAATTGCCAGTTGTTCAGCAGAAGTGACCAATCTATGTTACCTTGAGAGAAACAGATACTTGCAGTGGCGACAAAGGGGTGCAGTCTGGTTTATTTCAGGTTGGACAGGGGTGTGGAGTTTTGAGATCAATCCCTTGTGGTGCCACCATCGTTAATTTAGTGTGTCCAGAGTGGAGGGTCACACAGCACGGAAACAGGCTTTTGGCCGGCCGTACCTGTTCTGACCATCCACTCACTGTCTACACTGGTCCCATTTATCAGCACTTGGTTCATAGCCGACTGTATCTTGGCAGTTTCAATGCTCATCCACTTCATTAATGTTGTGAAGGGACCTGCCTCCATCACCACCTCGGACAGTGTGTTCCAGATTTCAGCTACCCTCTGAGTGAAAAATCTCTTCCTCAGATCCCTCTAAACCTCTTCATCCTCTGCTTAAATCTGTGCTCTCTGATCTGTGACACCTCTGTCCCAGGATCGAGGCCGATATGGGCATCAATGAGGCCTCTGCTAAGGTTCAGCATGGGAAGTTGCTGTGGAAAGTTAGATCACATGGGATCCAGGGAGAGCTGGCTCACTGGATGCACAGCTGGCTTGATGGTAGGAAGCAGAGAGTGATGGTGGGAGGCTGTTTATTGGACTCGAGGCCCAGCCTAGTGAGGTTCCCCAGGGTTACACCCATTGCTTTCATTATTCATTGATATTTAATTATATTTGCATTTGCACAGTTTGTTGAATTCTATGCTCTACTTGATCTTTCATTGTGTCATCCTGTTACTATTCTATAGATTTGCCAAGTGTTCCTGTAGGAAAAAAAATCTCAGGGTCGTATGTGGTGACAAATGTGTACGCTGATAATGAAATGTAATTTGAACTTTGAACATTGCTACTTGTCATCTAGATCAAAAATTAGGTTGAGAACGTACAGGACATGGATAGTAGGGTTATAGCCAGTAAGTTCAAACAATTAGTTTTTCTGGAAGATATTAAGTATAAATTCTCCGCTCTGTTTCCCTCTCCGCACTTGACCACCCCCTGCCCTTACTGTCTGCCCTCTCACCCTGACATTGGACATCAGTTCAGGGTGAAAGTGTATTATTTTCGGGGAACCTGAAGGGGAATTCTTCACTCACAGTTTGGTCAGAGTGGAATGAGCTGCCAGTGGAAGTGTTGGATGTGGGTTCGATTTAGACGCGAAAGAGAAATTTGAGTGAGGACATGGACGGGAGGTGTATGTAGGCTCTGGGGCAGATAGTTGGAACCAGGCATTAACAACAAAAAACAGGTCAGCATTGACTAGAAGGGCCGAAGGGCCTGTTTTGGTACTGCTGGGCTCTGTGACTCTTATAATATTTTGATCTGTAATTTCTGCTGTCAGTGTTTTGCTGCTAATAACTGAACCCAGAAATTCACAAAAACGAATTGAAAGACACTTAGCTGGCTACAGAAAGCACTTACACGCTATAAAACTCGCTAAAGTGGGTGTTACTAAGTACTGACCATGAGGGTTCCCAAACATTTGCTTCTGGCCCTTTTCCTTTTTTTGTTATTTTGAAACTGTAAAAGATGGAAATAAGAAAAGCAATCTTGCTTAAACCATTAAAGAGATGTGTCATCTTTAACTTTATGCCTTCTGGAAATCAGGTCATCTTTTACTCACTTAACTATTCACAGTAACAGAAACTTTGACCAGGGATGCCCAAACTTCAGCATGCCACTGTGTATATCCTGTGCCTTCCAAATTACTTCCAGAAATTCCAGCCATTGCTGCTCTGTTTTCATCCTTGCCTGCGTTCTTCTCAAATCAATGTTGACCATTTTTTCTCTCAAGCCTCTCTAATTCTCTGAATACCACATCTGACTTTAACTTCTCCTTCTCTTATGTCAGGGTAAATTTCATCACATTAAGATCACTTGCCTCTAAGTGTTCTTTGAACTTAAGTGCCCTGAGAATTTCCAGATCATTACAACACCCAATCCAGAATAGCTGATCCCCAAGTGGGCTCAACCACGAGCTGCTCCAAAAAGCATCCTGTGCGCATTCTAGGAATTCCTCCTCTGAGACCAACACCATCCTAATTTTCCTAATCACCTGCACGACAGTCCCCCATGACTATTGTAACATTGCCCTTTTGGCACGCATTTTCCATCTCCCATTGTAATTTGTGGACCACATACTTGCTACTGTTCAGAGGTCTCTATACAATTCCCATCAGGGACTTTTTTTTTTAACATTTGCAGTTCCTTTATTCTACCCACAGATTCTACACCTGCCAACACTATGCCACCTATTTCTAATGATTTTATTTAATATTTTACCAACACAGCCACTACCAGCTTGTTCTTTCAAGAAACATATACCGGTAATTATCTGTGAAACAAGAGGACCCGCAGATGCTGGAAATCTAGAGATCTACACACAAACTGCTGGAGGAGCTCAGCATGTTAGGCAACATCTATGGATGGGAATCGACATTTCGGGCCAAGACCCTTTATCGAGACTCTTGATACCCAAATATCTGGAATACCAACAAGCAAAGACAATAGAAAGTAGTGCGAAATAGGGAAACCCTTTGACAGAATGTAGTTCAAGACTTAAAAATTCTGCCAAACAGAGCTCAATAGTTAACAAATACAACAGAGGCAATAAACACTTTCATCAATACCGACATTGACATTTTTTAATAAAAATATCTTGGTCCCATTTCAATCAGTAGAATTTACAAAGATAAATAAGAACTTTAGAAAAGTCTATTCACACTCAGATACGGGTGAATCTGCAGATGCTGGAAATAAATAAAAACACAAAATGCTGGCAGAACTCAGCAGGCCAGACAGCATCTATGGGAGGAGGTAGTGACGATGTTTCGGGCTGAAACCCTTCATCAGGAGTGACACATTTAGATTAACACTACCTTGGATACAAGGAGGAAGAGGAACAACAGACATGAAAAAAATCAGACAACAGTCAGATAAAACTTCTAAACATATATTTTCATCAAAAATGAACAGGGTTCAGCACTCCATGTGTGTATATGCAAATCTGATTTGAAATACAGACCAGAAAACTTAAATGAGAGGCCAAATCAGAAAAATAAATCACCACTCTGGAAGAAAACATTAACCAGTGGAATGAGTATGACCCTCCATGGGAGACATCCCGACAATCTGAGCAGATGAGATGGTGACAAGGAAGCATCGAGCACTCCACTGAGAGTTGGAGACCTCTTCCCAGAAACAGAGGGGTTCCTTGCAGAAATACAGGACAAGGTGTTCAACAAAAGGGGAAAAAAACAAAAAATACATGAAATACAAACAAACAAGGCAGTAAGTGCAGAAAATGCCAAGAGAAACCCGACACAATCCAACACATTCCAGGATCCCGCAGCAGTTTAACTCAATCTGATTATTTACAAAGGTACAATCAAGTGGCAAATACCATTCACCAAAACATTGTTTAAAAATAAAAACTCATGAATGCCCTCCATAACTGAATGAGGGCACCGTAAAGTCAAGCCTGACCCAGTTTTAGAGTCAAGATCTTACAAATGATATGATAATCAATACATTTTTTCAAATAGGACAGTCCATAATAACCATCCGGATATCATATTGCAGGATAAACAAGCAGGAACAACTCCCTCAATAGACTAAACCATTCCCAACACACACATGTTCCTCAACCTGTGGAGAACCTCACCACAGGCATTGTTTGTGTCATCAGTCAGACAATCAACTGATTGTCTCTGTCAATCAGCTTCCAAATGTTGTTACTCTGACATTTGTTGCCACGCCCCGCTGCTGATACCCTTCTCCTCATCATACGTTCTTACCCCAACCATGGCCCAGAGCCCCAAACTCTGCCCTGTGCAGACCCACCTCTGGTGTCTGACCCTGCTCTGTTGAACATCCAACTGATGATTTCCCATTCTGCCTTCACTTCAGTCTTTTGAGGACAGTGATGTTCTCTAACAACCCTTTAGAAGCAGGGAAAATGACCCATAATGTGGAAATTAGTTGTGATTAAGGAGGTTAACTACCAATGTCATTCTTCCTCAGCCCAGAGATTTGAGGGGGGAAGAACATCACAGACAGAACTGCAATCAGCTCGACTTCTTCAGTCTGCAGAAAATTCAAGGGAAACCTCTTCACCCACAGATGATGACTATTTGTACCCATCACCAGAGTGAGAGTGAGAGATGAACAAAAGGGGAGGATTGAAATAGACTGTCATGGGACTGAATCACTGGCAGGGTCCAGCTGGGCTGAGTTGACTCTCTACTGTATACTAGGTGTGTTATAAATGCACTAAGTACCGGAGACAGAGTTTAAAATAGAACTGATTGATTTGTCACTGATCCAGTCCCATTAAAGGTGAAGGTGCAGCAGAAGAAACTCCTCCCATGCCCAGTGACCAGGGTGCAGAACTGGGTGTGGTGAGCAGCAGCAATAATTGCAGAGTTCAGCACCAACAGTCACTCTCGAAATTGCATTCAGCAACGGTGATGGACAAATATCCAGCATGCAGCTCATTGAAACTTTCTCCCCAGTGTGAACCCGGTAGTGTGTCACAAGGTTAGATAACTGAGTGAATCCATTCTCACATTCGCAGCAGGTAAACAGCCTCTCCCCAGTGTGAACCCAATGATGCACATTTGATGGAGATGGCTGACAAAAACTCTTCCCAATGTCTCAGCAGGAGATCGTCCTTTACCCAAAGTGAACTTGCTGGTGTCTTTGTAGATTGGATGACCGAGTGAATCCCTTCCCACGTTCTGAGCAGGTGAACGGTCTCTACCCACTGTGAACTCGCTGGTGTGCCAGCAGATGAGATGACCGAGTGAATCCTTTCCCACATTCACAGCAGGTGAACGGCCTCTCCCCAGTGTGAACTCGCTGGTGTGCCAATAGTGAGGATGACCGAGTGAATCCCTTTCCACAGTCTGAGCAGGTGAACGGCTTCACCCCAGTGTGAACTCGCTGGTGTCTATGAAGGTTGGATGATTGATGGAACCCCTTCCCACAGACTGAGCAGGTGAATGGTCTCTCCCCGGTGTGAACTCGCTGGTGTATCTGTAGATCGGATAACCGAGCAAATCCCTTCCCACATTCACAGCAGGTGAACGGCTTCTCCCCAGTGTGAACTGACTGGTGTCTCTGTAAGTTGGATGACTGAGTGAATCCCTTCCCACATTCTGAGCAGGTGAACGGCCACTCCCCACTGTGAACTGACTGGTGTACCAGTAGTTCAGATGATTGAGTGAATCCTTTCCCACATTCTGAGCAGGTGAATGGCCACACCCCAGTGTGAACTGACTGGTGTGCCAATAGGGAGGATGACCGACTGAATCCCTTCCCACAGAATGAGCAGGTGAACTGCTTCACCCCAGTGTGAAATTGCTGGTGTCTATGGAGGTTGGAAGATTGATGGAATCCCTTTCCACAGACTGAGCAGGTAAACGGCCTCTCCCCAGTGTGAACTCGCTGGTGTATCTGTAGATCAGATGACCGAGCGAATCCCTTCCCACATTCACAGCAGGTGAATGGCCTCTCCCCGGTGTGAACTCGCTCGTGTGTCAGCAGATCAGATGACCGAGTGAATCCCTTCCCACAGTCTGAGCAGGTGAATGGCCACTCCCCACTGTGAACTGACTGGTGTGCCAGTAGTTTGGATAACTGTGTGAATCCCTTCCCACATTGTGAGCAGGTGAACCGCCACTCCCCAGTGTGAATTGACTGGTGTCTCTGTAGGGTGGATGACTGTGTGAATCTCTTCCCACAGTTTGAGCAGGTGAAAGGCTTCTCCCCAGTGTGAACTTGCTGGTGTCTCTGTAGGTGGGATGACTGAGTAAATCTCTTCCCACAGACTGAGCAGGTGAATGGCCTCTCCCTGGTGTGAACTGACTGGTGTCTCTGTAGGGTGGAAGAGTGAGTGAATCTCTTCCCACAATCTGAGCAGGTGAAATCCCTCTCTGCAGTGTGAACTAACTGATGTAGCAGTAGGTGAGATGACCGAGTGAATCCCTTCCCACAGTCTGAGCAGGTGAATGGCCTCTCCCCAGAATGAACTCGTTGATGTACCTTCAATTTAGATGATTCAGTGAATCCCTTCCCACAGTCCGAGCAGGTGAACGGCCGCTCCCCAGTGTGAACTCGCTGGTGAGCCATTAGGTTAGATGACCGAGAGAATCCTTCCCCACAAATTCAGCAGATGTCCAGCGTCTGCCCAATGTGAACTTGCTGATGTACCTTCATTTGAGATGACCAACTGAATCCATTCCCATTGTCTGCGCAGGTGAATGGCCTCTCCCCTTGTAAAATAACAGGTGTGCCAGTCGTTCAGATGACTGAGTGAATCCCTCCCCACAGTCTGAGCAGGAAGGATGATTGAGTGAATCCCTTGCTCCACTTCTTAAATATCTGGACAGAGACAGTAAAACTGGCGTGTTTTGTTTGAGATTCCCGTAGACAAATTCCTTGTCATTTTTAACCTGTAAAAAGATTTACAAAATCCATCACTGGGTGTAGGACAACATTTCAGATGAGATCACTTTAGTTGCCGAGGTGTGATCTGATATCACACTGTTACAGTGAAGTTCAACCCAAATTGGAGAGAGAAATCATCTTCTAACTTGGCACAGTTGCTGGTATCTGGAATGACCATCAAACTCTCTGATGTTCTTCCTGTCTCTACAAGAATGGGGCAATTCTGCCATCTCCAATCTGTGACCTGGCTCAGTTGACTCTCTCCACTGGTATTATTCCCTGCTCCCACTGAGCTGTATGGGTGCCTGGCCCCACAGTAACTGAAATACTCTCACGCAAATAGCATTTGTTGACGTGCAGTTGGGATTTTCTTTTATGTACTGTTAATTTAAAGAGCCACAGTTTTAACGCCATGTAAATATCTCCTACTCAGATGTATGGTTGGTCTGCACAGCTGCTAAAAGGAATTAGAGCAAATATTAGTATTATTTCAGGTTCTTGTCACAGTCAAAGAGAAATACAACACAGAAACAGACCTTTTGGCCCATCAGATTTGTGTTGAACTGTCTAAACTGCCCACTCCCATACACCTGCCATCCAAACCTCTTAAATGTTGAAACTGAGCTTGCACGCACCAGTTGAGCTGTCTGCTCATTCCACACACGGATGACCCATTGCGTGAAGAAGTTTCCCCTCGTGTTCCCCTTAACATTTCACCTTTCACCCTTAACACATGGCCTCTGGTTGTAGTCCCACCCCATCTCAGTGGTAAAAGCCAGCTTGCATTTACCCTATCTATACCCCTCATAATTTTGGTATACCTCCATCAAATCTCCCCTCAATCTTCTGTGTTCCAAGGAATAATGTCCTGACCTGTTCAATCGTAAAACCCAAGTCCTCTAGACCTGGCAACATCGTTCTGAATTTTCTCTGAACTCTTTCAACCTCTTTTAAATCTTTCCTGTAGGTTGGTGACCAAAACTGCACACAATACTCCAAATTAGGCCTCACCAATGTCTTGTACAAAGTCAACATATCATCCATATCCTGCACTCACCACTTTGGTTCATGAAGGCCAATGTGCCAAAATCTTTCTTTCCATCCCTATCGAACTGTGACACCACTTTCAGTGAAATATAGACCTGTATTCCCAGATCCCTTTCCTCTACAACACTTCTCCATGCCCGACCAGTCACTGTGTAAGACCTACCCTGGTAGGTCCTACCAAAGTGTAACACCTCACACTTGTCTTCATTAAATTCCATTTTCCGTTTCTCAACCCATTTTTCCAGCTGGTCCAGTTCACACTGCAAGCCACGATAGTCTTCCTCGCTGTCCAGTACACCTCCAATCTTAGTGTCATCCACAAATTTGCTGATCCAGTGAACCATGTTCACATCCAGATTACTGATATAGAAGACAAACAACAACAGATCCAGCACTGATCCCTGTGGCAATCACGAGTCACAGGCCTCCAGTCAGAGAGGCAACCATCTGCTACCACACTCTGGCTTCTCCCAAAGCCAGTGTCTCATCCAATTTACTATCTCATCTTGAATGCTGAGTGACTGAACCTTCTTGACCCACCTCCCATATCAGACTTTGTCAAGTGCCTTGCCGAAGTCCATGTAGACAACATCCATTGCCTTGCCTTCATCCAATTTTCTGATAACTTCCTCCAGAGACTCTACAAGATTGGTTAGACATGACCTACTATGCACAAAGCCATGCTGCCTATCCTCCAGTACCTCACCTGTCACTAAGGATAATTTAAATATCTGTGCTTGTGCCCCGACAATTTCTACATGTCTTCCCCAGGGTCCCAGGGAACAACCTGTCAAGCCCTGGGGATTTATCCACGCTAATTTGCCTCAGGACAACAAACACCTCCACCTCTGTAATCTGTACGGTGTCCATGAAGTTGATGCTGCTTTGCCTCACTTCTATAGACCCTGTGTCTGTTTCCTGTGTAAAAACAAATGTCCCTCATCTATTTTGTTCCCTCATATGTATTACCATTCTGATCTTCCACAGGATTAATTTTTTCCCCTTGGAATCTTTTTGCTCTTAACATATCTGCAGAATCCCTGAGGATTCTCCTTTGCCTTGTATACTGGGCAACCTCATGCCTTCTTTTATTTCTTTCATAAGTGTTCACTTGAATTTCCTGTACTTCATAAGTACCCCATTTGTTCCTATTTGCCTGAACCTGGTATGCACCTCCTTTTTATTGATCTGGGAGATGAAAGCCAAAGGGGTGATAGAGCTGCATGCTAGGAGGTGGGGGTGGGTGGGTGTTAAACTAAAGATGCAAACTAAACTAAATGGGAGCCTGAATAACAGAACAGATAGTGGAGGTGTTGTGGAGACAGATGTTGTTCAGACCTCAGACAAAGTCAGGAATGAAAAAGTTCAGCATGGTGCAGTGAATATGCTGAGCCCTGTATATTTCAATGCAAGGAGCTGCGTAGGAAAGGCGGATGTGTTCACGGCACGGAACAACACCTGGAATTATGACTCCAGGATCTGGCAACTGTGGACTGGGACAGGCTGCTTTATGGCAAAGGTGTGCTTGGTAAATGGGAGGCCTTCAAAGCAAACTTTTGAAAGTACAACGTGTCAGAATAAAAGGTAAAGATAGAAACTGTAGGGAACCTTGGTTTTCAAGAGATATTGTGACCCTGGTGAAGCACTAACAGGGATAGCAAGTAGGTTCTAACGGAGTTTAAGGAATGCAAGAGAACACATAAGAAAGTCCTGACAAAGTGTCTCGGCCCGAAACGTCGACAGCGCTTCTCCCTATAGATGCTGCCTGGCCAGCTGTGTTCCACCAGCATTTTGTGTGTGCTGTTTGACATAAGAAATAAATCAGGATTGCTAAAAGAAGGCATGAATGAGGTTGCCCTCACAGAAAAGATGAAGGATAATCTTCAGGGATTCTAGAGATAGATTAAGAGCAAAAGAATTGAAGAATTTAAGAGCAAAGTTGGTCCTCCGCAAGACCAGAATGGCAATCCACGTGTGGAACCAAAGCAGACGGGGGAGATCTTAAATACTTTTATCATCTCAATTACTCAGGAGATGGACACAGGATCTATGTGAGAGTGGAAAAGCTGCATTAAAATCGTGGACCCTGTACAGATTAAAGAAGCGGAGATGTTTGTTATCCTGAGGCTGATGCGGGTGGATAAATCTCCAGGGCATGACAAGGTGCTCCCTTGGATCCTGCGTGAGACAAGTGCAGAAATTATCGGGGTTCCGAGCAGATAATTAAATCATGCTTGGTGACAGGGGGAGGTACCAAAGGATTGGATGTTTCAATGAATCACACAAGTGGTTGTAGACGGGTCATATTCTGCATGGAGGTCGGTGACCAGTGGAGTGCCTCAGGTATCTGTTTGGACCCTTACTCTTTGATTTTTATAAATGACCTGGATGAAGAAGTGGAGGGAGCAGGCGGAGGGTAGCAGGCACCAACAGAATCAACAAACTCAATTGTAAGGCCAGTGATGCTGTGGGGGTGGAACTGGACTCTCTGACGTTGGTGTCTGAAAGGAGGATGCTGACAAAGTTGCATGCCATCTTGGACAATGTCTCCCATCCACTCCATAAGGTACTGGTTAGGCACAGGAGTACATTCATCCAGAGACTCATTCCACCGAGATGCAACACTGAGCATCATGGGAAGTCATTCCTGCCAGTGGCCATCAAACTTTACAACTCCTCCCTCGGAGTGTCAGACACCCTGAGCCAATAGCCTGGTCCTAGACTTATTTTCACTTGGCATAATTTACTTATTATTATTTAATTATTTATGGCTTTATTTTGCTATATTTCTTCACTATTCTCGGTTGGTGCAACTGTAATGAAACCCAATTTCCCTTGGGATCAAAAAAGTATGTCTGTCTGTCTGAAAACCAATGTTCCCTGCACCAGTTCACTTTCAACTTTTAACTTGGCAAGCTCATACAAACTCCACAGATTCAGAATTCCACTGCTGAAGGACGCCCATTTCCCAAGTACTCCTTCGACAGAAAACTTCCTGACCGAGTCCACACTTCTCAGATCCTTTCTGATAACATCCAAATTGTCCTGTCTCCAATTTAGAACCCCAGCCTCTGTTCCAGACCTCTCTTTTTCCATATTTACTTAGAATCTCATGGCATTATGATCACTAGATACAAAGTGTTCCCATACACTAATTTCTGTCACTAGCCCTGGATCATTCCCTAATAGCATATTGCACACTTCTACTTTAGGAATTCTATGGACTGAATAAGGACACATTTGACAAATTCTACCCCAGCTATTCCTTTTACAGTATGGGAGACACAGTCAATATTTAGAAAGTTAAAATCGCTTACCATATCAACATTTATTTCTTGGCACAGTCTGCAATCTCTCCACACATTTGTTCCTCTAAATCCCTCAGACTCTTACGTGCAACCAAGTCCCAGTAATGGCTACAATATCATAATTCCCTGTCCTGAGCTCATCTGGCTTTCCTACGATGCTTCTTGCATTGTGATATACACAGCTCAGCACATTCATCACACCATGCTCAACCATTTGATTGCTGACTCTATCTGAGGTCTGAACAACATCTGACTGGTGTCAAGAAAACAAACTCTTGCTCAAAGTCACAAAAACAAGGGAACTGGTTGTGGACGACAGAAGGAATGGAGACAGGCTAACCCCTATTGACATCAATGGATCTGGGGTTGAGAGAGTGGACTGTTGGACTGTAATCACTGTTAATAAGAACTTTGATATTCTTTGGGTTTGATCAAGTTCATCTGCACTCTCACACAATCTATGTAGCAGGCCTGTAGAGGGTTATGAAGGATTTTCTCACTCCAGCTTTTTCACACCATCCATGTCTGATTTGCTTGCTAAATGATGCTTTAAAAAGTCAGATTTCCAAATATTACTGCACTTACTCCTACTTGCAAATTCTCCAGCAACTTCTGCATCGCCACAATACACAAAGGTAACGCAATTTCTGTATTGGACACAAATATTTCCCCTGAACCCTCCACCTGATGGTGGCGAACTCACTGACAGCAATGCCAATGAATATGAAGGGAAGGGCACTAGTCTGTCTAACTGGAGTCTGGCACATCTGTGATGTGAAAGCTACTTGATGCCCGGGGCAAAGGTGTTTGAGATCATTATGTACCCAGAGAGAATGGGTCAAAACACGTTCTCACGGGTAGAAAAATCCAGAAGAAGAGGAGGTAGAACAAGCAACACACATAAAATACCGGAGGAACTCAGCAGGCCAGGCAGCATCTATGGAAATGAGTACTAATGCTGAGTTCCTCCAGCATTTTGTGTGTGTTGCTTGGATTTTCAATTTCTGCACATTTTCTCTGGTTTGTGATTGTAGGTAAAACAAAGGTGATTTTCTCAACTGGTGGTGTAAAAGATGTTGTTCCCTTTCTCCGAGTTCGTAATCCTTGCATTTAGATAGCTGGAGCTCAGCTCTGTCTGAGAGATCTATCGGTTCCCATTCCGTCATCAGCCGGAAGCTCCCCGGGGCCCGTGTACGGATCGTGAGGCTGAGAGAGAGGGGGACGAGAACAGGACTATCCCGGGATTTCAGGGCACGGTGTCCAAACGTCACAGCAATTACCCCGAATTCGGTGTTGAAAAAACCAGCACAAATCATCTCTTACCTGGAGCCGATTCCTCGAGGCCTTTCTGTACTGCGCGCATGCGCGATATTTGGATCCATCCGCATCCCTGACGCCTGCGCGTTCGGTCGGTGCTTCAGCGATAGCGAAAATTGTAACGCAGAACATTCTGGGTAATCACGGTGCCA
Source organism: Hemitrygon akajei (assembly GCF_048418815.1). NCBI lineage: Eukaryota > Metazoa > Chordata > Chondrichthyes > Myliobatiformes > Dasyatidae > Hemitrygon > Hemitrygon akajei. The sequence goes on from NW_027332059.1 coordinate 759,481, forward strand.
TTAAAAGTTTCTGCAAGCACCGGTTCCATATCCAGACCTCAGTTTTGTTTTTGTGTAGAAAACTCAGCAGCTCTTTTAACGCAGAAAGCAGCTACCATAAACAATGCACTTAATATCAGCAACCCTTCCCAGTGTCTAATGCGAAAGTAGATCCTTCTTACAAATGCAGATTGAAAACACAAGAGATTTTGCTGTTGCTGGAAAACCAGAGACGCACACACACAAACTGCAGGAGAAACTCTGCAGTTCAGGCAGCAGCTAAGCAGAGGAGTACACAGTCTAGACATGCTGAAGGGAGTCGGCCTAAACGTTGTCTATTTATTCCTCTCCACATTTGCTGCCTGATCTGTTGATTTCCACCAGTATTTTGCAGAAATTAACCACCTTTTTCCGGACAACCTGTTTCCAAATGTTTCCGATCTTTGTTTTGTAGCCATAGCCTGCTGGTTTGATTCCTCCTCCTCCTCGTGAACTCCAGGCCCCATCTCTCTCTGGAGTCCCAAAGCCCTGACTCAGGCTGGTAACTCTTTGGTTTCTGACTCTGCACCATGGAAGATTCACTGGCGAGTCTACTTTCAGACGTTAGAGGTGCATTGTGTTGCGAGACCGCAGGTTCTTTTACTGTGAGTGTCCCTTTAAGTGCCTGAGTGAGGCGGGACTGTGACGTCAGACACAAGCTGTGGCAGACTTAGAGGGAGAGGGAGAAGGAGAAGGAGAAGCTGTTGGAACTTCAGCTTGTCACTGCTATGGGTTGGAACTCTTCCATGCCCAGAAAATCAGGTTGATCATCGGCACGCCGTGCACAACGGATATGTGTGACTGTCACTTCGTATAATCCATTGGTGTGAATTTGCTGGAGTATCCTGTGGTATCACTTTTGTTGGCCCTTACCTGGAATCGGGGTGTTCTATGGTAACCACTTGAAGACGATATTCCTGTCACTGTCACCTGGTGATATTTCGAAGTGAATTTCGGAACGAATCAACGGATAAGACAGTAACCGTCCCTCATGAACCTGCAGCTGCCTTCAGTCACCGTGAAGGTTAAACATTTAACACGGAGCTGATTTGAACTTCCTCCCTGATGTGAAGTTGCTGGTGTTGCCGCAGCTGGGATGATTGAGTAAAACTCTTTGCTTACTCCGGACAGAAATGTGGCCTCTATTTACTGTGAACTCACCGGAGCATCACAAGGTGGGTTAACTGAATGAGTCTCTTCACACACACGGAGCAGGTGAACGGTCGCTTCCGGGTGCGAAGCTGTTGGTGTATCTGCGATGGCCGATTGAATCCCTCCCAAAATGAGAGCCAGTCAATGACATCTCACTGCTGTCAACGCTGACAGATACAGCGGAACTAACGAGCTGTTGTGTTTGTGATTCCCATACACAAATCCTTTGACTTTTCTACACTGTTAAAACATTACAAAGCACGTCAGTGGGAGAAGGACAACATTTCAACTCAGATAATTTTAGTCTCCATGGTGTCTTCTGATAAAAATACTGTCACAGCTCAAAACAATTTGGAGGAACAAGACTTCATCTTCTAACTGGCCACAGTTCCGGCATCAGGCACAATATCAAACACTCTGCTTCCGTCTCTGTATCAAAATGGATCATTCCTCCCCTTCATCAGTCTGTGACCTGGCTCAGTTTGGCTGTCTCCTTCGCATTCTGAGCATGCGCCACACACCCACTGAGATCACATTTAATTTACACGGCTGCGACTAGAGACTTTCTGATTATTATGTGTGACGGGGTCCTGAATCACCCCTATGAACTGTGTTTTCGAAAAGTGAGAGAGAGTTGTTGTTCAAAACCGGACACATTGTTATTAAGGGGGGGGGGAGGGAGAAGAGAGAGAGAGAGAGAGAGAGAGAGAGAGAGAGAGAGAGAGAGAGAGAGAGAGAGAGAGAGAGAGAGAGAGAGAGAGAGAGGGAGAGAGAGGGGGGGCAGAGAGAGAGGGGGGGCAGAGAGAGAGAGAGAGGGGGGGAGAGAGTGAGTTATGGTTTCTCTGCAAGCTTGTTTTGAATATACAAGGACACTGCCTGCTTGTGAGTTTTTTTACAGAGAAAGAGCAACGAGCAGCTCATGGGTCGCCATGGTGACCGAGGGCGGTGTTATTTGATGGACGGCTGATGAGATACATAGTGGGTCAGCTGATAGACCTACAGATACATGGTTTTGGACACTGAATGAGAAAGTGCAGTGTAGATAGACATATGGTGCAGGGTCACATCGAGTTACATTGTGAGGTCGAGTCCATTCTATCGGACTAGAGACCATTGATTTGGCTTATAGCCGCGGACGGAATGCCCTCCTTAAACCTGGTTCGCGCCTTAAGGCTTTTGTATCTCGTCTCCGATGGGAGCTGTATTTGCAGCAAGAATGTCCAAGTTGTGGGTATCTGAGTACATGGCCTGCTTTTCCGAGGCAGGGGAAGTGTAGGAAGAGTCCATGGAGGGGAGGCTTGTTTCTCTCATGTTCTCCGCTCTCCAAAGTTCTCTGCAGTTCCTTGCAGTCATAGGCAGAGCTGTAGCCATACGAAGGCGTGAAGTATCGACAAGAAGCTCAGAGACCGCGGCCTTCACCCTGCCTTGTGTAGCTGGATCCTGGAATTCCTGTCAGATCGCCGGCAGTTGGTAAGAGTGGGCTCCCTCACCTCTGTCTCTCTGACCCTCAGCACACATACCCCACAAGGTTGTCTCCTTGGCCCCCTCCTTTACTCTGTGCACCATGACTTGTGTCACCCCTCACAGCTCCAATCTGATAATTAAATTTGCTGACATTACATTGATTGACCTAATCTCAAATAATAACGAGACAGCCGACAGAGAAGAAGTCATCACCTCGACACTGTGGTGTCAAGAAAACAACCTCTCCCTCATTGTGACAAAAACAAAGGAGCTGGTTGTGGATTACAGGAGGAATGGAAACAGGAACCAATTTGAACATTTTCAAGTCTGTTATTGCACATTTTAATATTGATCATGACACAATGTATGTGATATACAGTTAATGACATAAAGCATATTTATAGATTGTTACTGACAGAGAATCGTATAACCTGTGTTCCGTGTGTTATCTGAATGTACTTGCCTGTGATGCTGCCACAAGTCAGTGTTTCTCTGTACCTGTACCTTCCCGTACTTGCGCACTTGGCAATAAATTCAACAGGACCTGAGAAATCTCAGTGAGATTTGATCAGTGATGATCATCTTGGCAGCTCGGTAGGTCGAATGTACGAGACAGTACACTGTTAAATGCAAAACCCTGAACAGTGTTGATGATCAGAGGGATCTCAGACTCCAAGTTCATCGCTCCCTGAAAGAGACTGCACAGATTGATCGGGTGGTTAAGAAGGCAAATGGCATGGTTGTCTTTATTAGTTGAAGCTTTGAGTTCAAAAGTCGGGAAGTTGTGTTGCAGCTGTTACGAGCCTGCGGTCGTACTGTGACTGTTTCTTTAAGAGCGCCGGCGTGAGGAGGCGGGACTATGACGTCAGTCACAGGCTGACAGCGCTAACTGTGGATTAATCATGAGAGAGAGAGAGCGATCTGCAGACAGGCTGTCGGTCAGTCGAGAGAGAGAGAGAGAGAGAGAGAGAGAGAGAGAGAGAGAGAGAGAGAGAGAGAGAGAGAGAGAGGAAAAGCTGATCACTTCAGTGTGTCGCAGCCGGGGCGTGGAACTCTCCTGTGCCACAAGAGTGGGTTGATCATCGGTACACGGAACCACAACGAATGTGTGTGACTGTCACTTCGTATAATCCATAGGAGTGGATTGTGGAATATCTTGGGGGACCGCTTGTGTTAACCATTGCCAGGGTATGTTGTGTGGCAACCCCGGTAGACGGTATTCCTGTGACAGGTCACTTTCGTTGATAACTCGTATATGGACGGATTCAACGGATAAGATCTTCGTTGACGGTTATTTTGAAGTAACGGCCTTTTCTCTACGTTTCACCCTGGATCACAAATATCTCTCTCCCATCATTTATTCCGTGGATTACTGAACTTTCCTACTTTACCATCTCAAGACTCTGAGCTTTGTTGCCTCAGGCTCGATAGTTTGGGAGTTATATTTACACAAAACACTGTTACCTTTCCTTTATTTCGTTAAGTTACTGTAAGTAGATACTAAAAAGAAATGGTTTAACATTAAAACCAGACTCCAGTGTGAACTCTATTGCTGCTGGTTCGTTTCTCAAACGTTACAGTTCGTGACACAGCTTTATAAAACAAGTTAGGCCACATCTGGAGTATTTCATAGTTCTGGGCGCCCCCATTCTTGGAAGGATGTCGGGGCTTTGGAGAGGGTGTGGAAGAGGTTTACCAGGATATTGCCTGTATTAGAGGGCATGAGCTATAACGAGAGGTTGGACAAACTTGTGTTGTTTTCTCCAGAGCGGCGCAGGCTGGGGTGAGACTGGATGGACATTTATAAGATTACGAGAGGAGTAGATACAGTGAACAGACGATATAATTTTCCTGCGGGTTGAAATGTCTGACACATTTAGGGTGAGAGGCGATGTGAACGGCAAGTTTGCTTCTTTACAGAGTGATGGGGAGCTGGATCTTTCTCTGGGGGTGTGAGACCCCACGGGTCACGTGATATCGTTTGCCCCTCCCATTTAACCGCAGGTGGGCAGTATCTGGGCGTCTGCGTCCGAGGCCCCGCCCTCCTAATGACGCAACAATTACTTCGCGCATGCTCACAGTCTACAGGCGGGCGGTGTGCTCGCTTTCACAGCGCTGAAGTACATCAGCTCCCGGATCGGCAAAGGGTTCCCGCCTCCTGGGTGGGGAGCCGGGGGTCGGGATCACTGTCTGCGGGCCGAAGATATCACTTTCCCATCGGTGAGTACTGAGACCGATCCCGAGTGAGGAGATCCGATGTTAGCCATGAGCTCCGAACCGTGGGCCAATTTCTCATTTAGTACCCAGTTATCTGGGCTCGTCAGAAATGTGTCGGCTTCACTGAATCTGCATTGAGCGATCCAAACCAGGAGCCCAGGCTGCCTATTTCCGCGGAATTGAAACGGACGTCCCGCGAACAGGTCACGTGAGGCTGTGCGCCGCAGATCTGCTCCGCCTTTCCCTTTGTGACGGACGATCACGTGGTGTGTGCCCACCGTCCGCGGATGGATGGTGATGCGGGATGGTGGGGGAAGTGGAGGGATGTATGGTGAAGTAAACCTACCGAATGCTGAAAAGCCTGGATACAGTGGGCATGGAAAGTTTGCGATTGACAGCACGGTGTCAGAGTAAAGATGCTTCCCTTTAAAACTGAGATGAGAAAAATTTCTTCAGCCAAAAGATGTCTGATTTGTGGAATTTGTTGCCACAGATGGTGCTTGAGGCTGCCATTTGGGTATATTTATGACAGAGATTAATATACTCATGATTGCTAAGTAGCTTCAGGGTACCAGGAGCAAGGCAGGAATATGGTGTTGGAATAAATCTCAGCCATGGTTGAGTGGTGGAGCAGACTCGATGGATCGAATCACCTAATTCTGTCCCTACATCTTATGTCTTACAATGACTGAATGATGACTCCTTCCTATCCCATATCAGGTTTTGTGACGTGTCAGGGACAGATTTGTTCAGTGGGATCATTATATTTGTCTTCAATGTTTAGAGTTCAGGGAGCAGAAATATTTTGTTCTCCTTTGTATTGTTAACATGGTTCGTTATCTCTCATGTTAAAGTTACACCTGCGGTGAGAGATTTATTGGAAGAAAAGCCCACAACTGGAAGCAAACCACGACTGAAGACGAGGGAACAGCAACACGTGAACCAGCCCGAGGATTGAGAGAACCAACTGGAGAGAAACCCTTCTGACTCAGAGTTTCCATTGATTCAGTCAGGAGAAAGTTTGGTGAGTCTCATTTACTCAAATACTGGTCCTTTAGACATCACATAACTGTACAAAGGAAGGTAGGGAATGATTGGAGTGAGCTGAATGTGCCCAGAAATACCAGTTATGCCTCTATCAGACCCAGTTGCAATCACTCCAGATCTGCTAATGTGCTGTCAGTAGCACGGCTCTTTAAACTCACACACATTCCCTCAGTGTTTGCACATTTGAAGAGCTTGTATCTTCTGAAGTAGCTTTTGGTTGGTTCTGAGTGTGGAGAGGGAAAGAGGGGTGTTTATATTTATTATCTTGCAAAAAGAAGTAATTGTTTGCAATTACTTGCTGCAAACTCACTACCCATACCCTGTACATTCTCAACAATATTAATTACATAGATGACAAGTAGCAATGGGTGTTACCCTGGGGAGCTCCAGGAGACACGGGCCTTGCCTCCAGTAAACAGCCTCCCATCATCACCATCTGCTTCCTACCATTGAGCTGTTCCCAGACTCTAGGCTCTGTGACAAACACAATGGTAGCAGCAGAATTAGACAGTGATTAACATAAAGAGAGATTTGTTGCTTCTTGAAAGCTGTCTGATGCAATGGACCAGATCCTCGTTTGCTCACAATGTAATCTGCCCTCGGAACCATCCTCCCGGGTCACACTTTGTCCGATAACCCACATCCCCAACCTCCCTCCACCAGCCAGTAGCCCCACAACTTTCCCCCCATTTACCCCACACCCGTACACACAAACAGATTCATGTCACCAACATCCACTCTCACTGCTGGGGAACCACAACTAACTGATCCTACTTTCCAGGCCCAGATTGTCCAGCCTTCTGTCTCCATCCCAACCCTTTCCCCCCCTGCAACCGACCTTCGATTTAGGTTGTCACGTAACCTGTAACCGGGTAACCAAATCAGCAGAAATGGAATGATACATTGGAGTCTGGTGGTACTGTAACTAAAGGTGTTTATTAATAAACTAAGTAATACAGTATCCAAAATGCAAATATACATATATAACAGGTTAGCAATGATAAATACAGAAGTGTAGGAATAAGAACCAAAACCAAGCTCTATCGTAGTCAAGGGGTAAATGAATAGTCTTAAGATAATGCAGAGTTCAGTTCAGTTTGGGTTGAGGTAGTTGCTGTTGTGACGTTGGAGAGAGAGAGAGAGCGAACGAGAGATGAGCGGAATCAGCAGGCAAACCTTCCGTTGTCTTCTTGTTCCTTTGACCTGTTGTGGTCATCGATTATGACCCTTCCGTTCCCGGCTAGACCGTTCTTCAGTGCTGGACTTGTCACCCAGGCGAGGACAGACACACACACAAGCCCCTACCGGCCTGCCTTCACACACTGTGAGCTTTGGACCGATTCCCCCGAATCGATCCTCCAAGCCCCCACCTTCCTGTGGGTGCAGAACACTCATTCACTGTCCAGTGGCGTGTCTGCCTGTGTCTCAGCAGACTCGTCTTTTATCTCCCCAGCTGGGGTTCCAGCCATCCATCAGCTGATCATGTCCATCAAACTGGGCCACTCCCTCCTGTCTCAGCAGGCATCTGGCATCACTCTGCTGTGTCAGCAAGGATTCACTCAAGCAGGCAAAGTCCTTGGGAGTAAAGTCAACAATCAGCGAAGAAGCCATAATTTTAAATCCTTGTGTCTCTCTCATTATCAGCATGTGCAGCATGGCGCCTCTCCCCATCTTTATCCCTCCCTCTCGTTAGCAGCATAGTTCACGGGGGGCCAACTCTGGACCCCATCTCCCCATGGTTTTCTCATCACACATAACAATGTAAACCCGAGATCCGCTCCTTCCTCATCGCCGCCCAACCAGGCTCAGAGCTCGTTAAGGAGCCTCGTGTGTGGTACCTTGTAAAACATATATGTCAAACTCAAGGCCCGCGAGCCAAATCCGGCCCACAGTGGAATTATCTTTGGCCCGCGAGATAATATCTAATTACTATTAAACCTGGCCCCAGTAATTGAAGCGCCTATGGCGTATGATATAGCTAATGCTGAGTTTATTCAGGTACCAGGTTTTCAGGGTTTTTAGTGTTTATTCGGCAGTCTTCATAAGAAACGGAATTTATAAAGTGAAACACTTTGTAGTTATAGCAGAGACTGAGATGCATGAGAGCAGGCTGAAAAAAACAGATGCAACGAAAGCTGCGTTCGCACGCGTCCGACTGATCCGGCCCGCATGAAGCTGCATTTTGCTCAATCCGGCCCGTGACCTAAAATGAGTTTGACACCCCTGTTAAAAGGTCTGAAAATCCAAGTGCAAAATATCAACCAACTCTCATTTGTCTACCCTGCTTATTATTTCTCAAAGCATTCCACCAAATTCATCGGGCAAGATTTTCCCTTGCGGAAACAATGCTGACCCTGGCCTATTTTATCTTGTGCCTCCAAGTAGGAGGCATCCTTAACAATCAACTCCAACATCTTTCAAACCACTGTCAGTCTAAGTGGCCTATAGTTTCCTTTCTTCTCCCTCTCTCCCTTCTTGAAGAGTGGAGTGGCTTTTGCAATGTTCCAGTCTTTCAGAACCATTCCTGAATTTAGTGATTCTTGAAGGATCATTAGTAATGCCTCCACAATCTCTCCCGCCACCTCTTTCAGAACTGTGTGTGTAAACCATCTGGTCCAGGTGACTTATCTGCCTTCAGATCTTCAGTTTCCAAAGAACCTTCTCTCTTGCTGTGGTACCTTCTGTACAGGTCCCACCTTCCCTGGAAGAGAGCCATGGAACCAAAAATCCTATTCCCCCCCCCCCCCCCCCCCCCACATGCCTGATGTCATGCATGGGTTTGCTACACCGGTGTCTAACATCATGTGTGTGGTACCTTACATATGTGGGTTATTCTCGTGGTTGTGCAGTTTAATCTTTATTCCGTTCAGACAAGGGAGTGAGATCCAGTGTCACGTCCTCTCATTGTGGGCGGGCATTTTTTCATTCACTCCATTCCACTGTTAAAACTTGCCGAAGTGCAGCCAATGTTTCAAGGTATATATCCCTATTAATGCAAGAAGGAAGCTGAGGAATTCCTGAGGAATAATCAGTTTACTTATAACAGCAGAATGGAAAATGTCCCTAGGCCTGGTGGTACGTTTTCTGTTTTTGTGTTTTCATTTATCTTCGACCCGATGGGTGGTTGAGAATTGAGAATGTCTGGTCTGGAGTTCTGGGAATCTTTAATTATGTTGCCTGATTTACTGAGGCAGCAGGAAGTATAGAGAGAATCCATGGAGGGGAGGTTTGTTTCCATGATGTGCTCAGTGAAGTCCACAGTTCTCTGCTATTTCTTGAAGTCAACAGAAGAGAGTAGCCACACAAAGGTGTGATGTATCCGGATGGGAAACTTTTTATGGTGTAAACTTCAATTCGCCGGAGCAATAACCACACCACAATCAGTTCATTATTTTTTTCACGAGTTCACTTTATTCTTTTCCATGAATCATGGGAAGTTCACATCTGCAGATGTGCAGGGCTGTCCGTACCACTTTCTACAGGTTCCTGCGATTGAGGGAAGTACAGTTCCCATACCAGGCAGTGATGCAGCCAGTCGAGATGCTCTCAATTGTCTCCCTGTAGAAATCTCTTAGGATCTGGGGCCCAAATCAAACTTCTTCAACCATCTGAGGTGAAAAACACAGCTGCTATGTACAGCCCATTTGAGATCCTTGGTGATGTTTATGTTGAGGAACTTAAAGCTGTTCACCATCTTAACCCCAGGTCCATTGACGTCATTAGGGGTTAGTCTGTGTCCATTCCTCCTGTCCTCCACAATCAGCTCCATTGTTTTTGTGCCAATGAGGAAGAGTTTGTTCAGACCAGTCAGATGTTGTTCAGACCTCAGATAGAGTCAGCAATCAAATGGTTGAGCATGGTGCGATGAATGTGCTGAGCTGTGTATATCACAATGCAAGAAGCATCGTAGGAAAGTCAGATGAGATCAGGACAGGGAATTATGATATTGTAGCCATTCTTGGGACTTGGTTGCACCCAACAGTCTGAGGGATTTAGAGGAACAAATTTCCAGAGAGATCGCAGACCATGCCAAGAAACAAAGGTTGATTCAGTAAGTGATTTTAACTTTCCAGATATTGTCTGTGACTTCCATACTGTAAAAAGACTAGATGGGGTAGAGTTTGTCAAATGTGCCCTTACTCAGTAGGTAGGATTCCCGATGTAGAAGTGTGCAGGAAGCTGTTAGGAAATGATCCAGGGCTGGTGACAGAAATTAGTGATCATAATGCCAGGAGATTCAAAGAAAATATGGAAAAAGAGAGGTCTGGATCACGGGTTGAGATTCTCAATTGGAGAAAGGTCAATTTTGATGGTATCAGAAAGGATCTGACAAGTGTGGTTTGGGACAGGCTGTTTTCTGGAAAAGGAGTACTTGGTAAGTGGGAGGCCTTCAGAAGTGAAATTTTGAGGGTGTAGAGTTTGTACATGCCTGCCAAAATAAAGGTTGCATGGTAACTGGTGCAGGGAACCTGGGTTTTTAAGAGATATTGAGGCCCCGGATATTTTGTTCCTCTAAATGCCTCAGACTGTTGGGTGCTACCAAGACTCATTAATGACTACAATATCATGATTCCATGCACTGAGCTTATCTGACTTTTTTTAGTTGTCTTCTGTTGGTTTCCAAATGCTTCCCAATAATTTTTCTCTTTTGTTTGCCCTCTCTTTGACTTTTATGTTGGCTTTGGCTTCTCATTTTAGCCACAGTTGTGTCCTCCTGCCTTTCCAATGCTTTCACTTCCTCGGATGTATCGATCACTCAGCTCCCGAATTGCTCCCAGAAACTCCAGCCATTGCTGCTCCGTTGTCACTCCTACCTTTTCCCTTCCAAACAAGTTTGTCCAGCTTCTCTGTCACAGAAACCTACAGAAGTTCAGTATGGAAACAGGCTACTTGGCCCATCTAGTCAATGCTGAAAAAGCATTTAAGCTGTCTAATGCAACTACCTGCACTGGGACCATCGCCCTCCATACCCCTACCATCCAGGCTCCCATCCAAACTTCTTTAAAATGGTGAAACTGAGCTCATATTCATCACTCATGCTGACATCTCATTCCACACTCTCACAACTATTTCAGTGAAGAGCTGTTCTACACGCTCCCGTTAAATTTTCACCTTCGCCACTTACCCATGATCCTCTGGTTATCATCCCACCCAACCTCAGTGGAAAATGCTGCTTGCATTTACCCTATCTGTACCCTAATAATTTTGTATACTTCTAACAAAACCTCAAAGCAATGTATGATTCCCTTGTTTATGTTTAGAGCATATTTTAGGTGAAAAGATGATGAGGGGCATTTTTGATGTTTATGTTTAGAGCATATTTTAGGTGAAAAGATGATGAGGGGCATGATGAGAGGCTTTTTCCCCCAGGTCTAAAGTGGCTAACATGAGGGGCATAGTTTTAAGGTGCTTGGAAACAGATACCGAGAGTATGTCAGGGGTTAGTTTTTTTACACAGAGAGTGGTGGGTGCTTGGAATGAGTACCGGCTATTTGTGTGAGAGTGTTTCAGTTACTGTGGGGCCAGGCACCCATGCAGCTCAGTGGGAGCAGGGAATAACACCAATGGACAGAGTCAAAGTGAGCCAGGTCACAGATTGGAGATGTTAGAAATGCCCCATTCTCATAGAGACAGGAGGAGCATCAGAGAATTTGATGGTCATTCTAGATACCAGCACTGTGCCCAGTTAGAAGATGACTTCTCTCTCCAACTTGGGTTGAAATTCACTGAAATGTTGTGAAGCCATATCACACCTTGACGAATCAAGTGATCTCATCTGAAATGTTGTCTGACACCCATTGACTTAGTAAATCTTAGTAAAACTTAGTAAATCTTTTTACAGGTTGAAAATGATGAGGAATTTGTCGACTGGAATCTCAAACATATCATGCCAGTTTTGCTGTCTCTGACCAGATATTTACGAAGTGGAGCAAGGGATTCACTTCATCTTCCTTCCTGTTCAGACTGTGGGGAGGGATTCACTCGATCATCTGACTGACTTCTACGCCCGTTATTTCCTGCCCAGACTGTGGGAATGGGTTCAGTTGGTCGTCTCAACTGAAGGTACATCAGCAGGTTCATACTGGGACAAGGCCATTCACCTGTTCTGTGTGAGAGAAGGGATCCAGTCGGTCTTCCCACCTGTGGACACAGCAGTCGGTTCACACTGGGCAGAGGCTGGTCATCTGCTCAAATTGTGGGGAAAAATACACTCGGTCATCTGACATAATGGCTCATCTGCGAGTTCACACTGGGGAGAGGCTGTTCAACTGCTCGGACTGTGGGAAGGGATTCACTCAGTCATCCCATCTGAAGGTACACCAGCGAGTTCACAGTGGGCAGAGGCCGTTCACCTGCTCAGACTGTGGGAAGGGATTCACTTGCTCATCTAAACTGAAAATACATCAGCGAGTTCACACTGGAGAGAGGCCGTTCACCTGCTCAGACTGTGGGAAGGGATTCCCTTGCTCATCCCAACTGAAGGTACATCAGCGAGTTCACACTGGGGAGAGGCCATTCACCTGCTCAGACTGTGGGAAGCGATTCACTTGCTCATCCCAACTGAGGGTACATCAGAGAGTTCACACTGGGGAGAGGCCATTCACCTGCTCAGACTGTGGGAAGGGATTCACTCAGTCATCTCAACTGAAGGTACATCAGCGAGTTCACACTGGAGAGAAGCCGTTCACCTGCTCAGACTGTGGAAAGGGATTCACTCGGTCATCTGAGCTAATGCTACATCAGCGAGTTCACACTGGAGAGAAGCCGTTCTCCTGCTCAGACTGTGGGAAGGGATTCGCTCGGTCATCTCAACTGAAGGTACATCAGAGAGTTCACACTGGAGAGAGGCCATTCACCTGCTCATACTGTGGGACAGGATTCACTCAGTCATCCTCCCTAATGAAACACCAGCGAGTTCACACCGGGGAGCGGCCATTCACCTGCTCGGACTGTGGGAAGGGATTCATTTGCTCATCTAACCTGAAGTCACATCAGCAAGTTCACACTGGTGAGAGGCCATTCACCTGTTCAGACTGTGGGAAGGGATTCATTCGGTCGTCGTACCTGATGGCTCACCAACGAGTTCACATAAGGGAGCGGCCGTTCACCTGCTCAGACTGTGGGAAGGGATTCCGCTGCTCATCCCAACTGAAGGTACATCAACGAGTTCACACTGGTGAGAGGCCATTCACCTGCTCAGACTGTGGGAAGGGATTCCCTTACTCATCCCAACTGAGGGTACATCAGCGAGTTCACACTGGCGAGAGGCCATTCACCTGCTCAGACTGTGGGAAGGGATTCCCTTACTCATCCCAACTGAGGGTACATCAGCGAGGTCACACTGGCGAGAGGCCGTTCACCTGCTCAGACTGTGGGAAGGGATTCACTCAGTCATCTCAACTGAACATACATCAGAGAGTTCACACTGGTGAGCGGCCGTTCACCTGCTCAGACTGTGGGAAGGGATTCACTTGCTCATCCCAACTGAGTGTACATCAGAGGGTTCACACTGGGGAGAGGCCGTTCACCTGCTCAGACTGTGGGAAGGGATTCACTTGCTCATCTCAACTACAGAGACACCAGCGAGTTCACACTGGGGAGAAGCCGTTCACCTGCCCAGACTGCGGGAAGGGATTCACTTGGTCATCTCAACTACAGAGACACCAGCGAGTTCACAGTGGGTAGAGGCTGATCACCTGCTCAGACCTTGGGACGCGATTCACTCAGTCATCTAGGTGTATGTAACTCTTGCTTCGGCTAGCAGCTTAATGTAGGGGTGATAGCCCCCAGCCCGGCCAAACTTGTGAAATCTCGTTTGGGTGGATGCTGTGTGATGTGTCCCCTGTTACAAATCAGTTCCCCGAAATTACAAACAGTACACAATATGCGATTAAACAATTGAGCTTTATAATTCTTACTTTGACTATAGGGTTAGTAAAGTAAACAAAGAAAAAGGGCCCTCTCTCTCCATTCACGTCTTCTCATCTCTCCCTAGCGAAAGACCACAAATTCTCTCTTCCAGACTCACAAGAAAGAATGTTTCTCTCATTGGATACCCCCACACTCCAAAACCCTGTTATCTGTAGTCTTAACCTAAACATTGCTGCTGCAGAGAAACCATTACCTCAGCAGTGAAACATTACAGAGAGGCCATTACATGAGCAGTGAAACCTTGCAGCATGTTACACTTGTGACACACTGGCGGGTTCACACTGGGGAGAAAGATTCAATGAGCTGCATGCTGGAGATTTGTCCATCACCGTTGCTGAATGTAATTTCGAGAGTGACTGTCGGTGCTGAACTCTGCAATTATTGCTGCTGCTCACCACACCCAGTTCTGCACCCTGGTCACTGGGAATGGGAGGAGTTTCTTCTTTCACCTTTAATGGGACTGGTGTTTAATATTCTGAATCTGAAACAAATAAATCAGTTAATTTTAAACTCTGTCTCCGGTACTGAAGTGAATTTATAACACACCTAGTGTACAGTAGAGAGTTAACTCTGGCCAGCTGGACCCTGCCAGTGATTCTGCTCCATGACAGTCCTTTTAAATCCTCCCCTGTACGGCCAAAACAGCATGGTTTTCCTCTTCCCAGCCAGATCTCTTGGAATTTTTTGGTGAAATAAGAAAGGTGGTGGGTGTTGTTTGTTTGGATTTTCAGATGGTTCTGAACAAGGTGCTGCAGCTGAAGCTGCTTAACAGGACCACAGCTCATGGTATATGATGTCTCTGTGCTGTTCCCGCTGGAGTTTAGAATTATGGCCGGGTTTCCTGACTACTGTAAAGCCAAGATAGAGAGGATATGGAGAGGATGTTCGCCATAATGCGTAGCCCAGGACCAGGGGTACACCCTCAGACTACAGGGAAATCAATTCATAAGAAAGATGAGGAGGAAGTGTTATGATATAATGTTTATTCAACATGGCCATGACTGATCTATGCTTCTGTGTCTATCCCTCTCTATCTCCACCTAAAATGTACCCAGTCACCCACCTACACTCAGATAGAGACACTTCACTGATCCTAAAGGAATTTACATGGAAGATTTAGAATTTTAGAAATTTCCATATGTCTCCATTTAAAATGAGTGGCCCTTTTCGATCCCTGTCAGTTTCTCTCTCACTGATCAACATGTCCCTTTCCCTCGTATATCTCCCCCGTCTCAATCCCTGGTTTCTATCCCAGTTTAACTCCCCATCTCTCTTCCCTCCCATATTCCCTCCAATCTCTCTCCTCCGTCATTCTCTCCCATGCCTCTTTCTGCCCCTCACTTGCTCCCCGTTTATTTCTTACCCACATCCATCTCACTCTACCCGCCATTCTCTCCCCTCACTGGTTGTTGCCACCATCTCTCTCCCCTCTGTTTCTCGCCTCTAACACTTCCCTGCCAGCTCTCCTCAGTCTTGCTCACTAACACTCCTAGTCTCTCGATTCTCTCTCCCTCTTTTTCACAACCACCACTCAGCCTGTTCTCTCCTCACTCCAACCCTCCCTCCCCCTCTTTCTCTATCTCTTCCTCCCCCTTCTCTCTTTCTCCCTCTTCCTCTATCTCTCTGTCACTTTCTCTCCCTCCTCTGCTTCATCCAACTCCAAACGCCAGTATGTTCCGATGTCACCAAGACTACTTATCTTGTCGATGTCACTGTCGCATATTGAAAGGGACGGGTTGCTATCCTGCAGTGAGCACGGGCTGAGATTCAGTGTCGGGGTGGGTGTGTGGTTTGTAGACAGAAAGGGGAGAAGAGAGGTGAGAGTCAGCGGAAGTTGGGGTGACTGGAGTAGGAGAGGGAGGTGAGGAAGTGGGAGAGGATGTATTAGGATAAGAGGGGAAAGGAGGAAATGGAGAGTGAGAGAAGATGGAGGAGAAGCAGAGAGGAAGGTGTGCTGAGAATTGAGAGGAGGGTGAAGGGTAGGGAGAAAGGGAGTGGAAGATAAAGTGAGTGCACTATGGAGAGGAGCAAGCAAGATGTTGAGGGAGCTGCACACACAGTGTTGAGGGAGTCCCATTCCCTCTGTCCTACTCACTGTAACTCTTCTAAGGATGTATTTTCATCAATGAAAACAGGATTCAACATGCTGCGAGCATGTACTATTCTGAACTGAAATGAAAGCTCAGACCAGAAAGATGAAGAAATGATCACAATCGAGCAGTTATTCCCTCTGGGGTGGTTACATGTCCTAAGATGGCTTTAGGAGCAAATAACACTCGCTAGGGGGACATTAAAGAATCTTGGTGGGGCGATAAGCCATCACTTAAGGCATCAGATCTGACCGACCATTAGTAGAGCAGGCACTTCCAAAAAAGGTGGTGGCGCTGGGACACAGGAAGAAGCATCACACTGCAGGCCTTGAGCATTCGTCATCACAACGCGTCTGACACTTGGCGATCTCGTCCGACCTAACCACCCTAGCAGACGTTGTTGCAGACGCATAAGTTAGTGACGGGGGTACTGGACTGTTCTCGACTCGCGGCACTGGGGCTAAAGTAGGTTGGGAAACTCTGCTAAAGAGGATTGAGTTAACCAATGGATGAGCATAACCGTCCACGGGTGAGATCCACCATCTGAGCAGACGAGGTGTCAACGTGAAGCGTCTGAGGACAGGCTCAAAACTGGAGATCTCTTCTCAGACGCTGAGTGGTTCCTTGTGTCAATAGAGGACCAGGCGGTTGACACAAAAATAACAAACATGCACTTTGAAAGAGTAACAAACTCAAGACGAAGTGTTGTTCCTTTCTCAGGCTCTGAAGCAGAATATGCCATTTGATTGCTCACACAGTCGCCATCAAGTGGCAAGCATCATTCATCAAAATCAGGAAGGAAGGTGACATTTCTCCCTGGAGTAGGAATTTGGGTGTTCCATGCAAATTTGCACAATTATGAACCAAATCCAGGAGTTCTGTAGTGTTAATCATTTCTCCACAACAGCTTTATCTGATACCAAGGACAAGTGCGAGATTTACTGTAAGCTCGTTAGACTGGTGACTTTCTTTTTCATTTCATCCTGACGCAAAAGACTGAAGTAACAAATGAGATGCTATTTTGCTGATTAGGTTTTAAATACCCTTGGATGCTCTCCCGCTTTATCATTACCGACAGGGTTGTGACGGTGACAGGGGCCGGAATATGCTGGGCAAATAAACAGAAAAGGTAGGGTGAGATAGGAGGTGGACGTCGCGGGCTGAAGGTGTGAATGTGTGTTTGCCTGTGTTGTCCTCTCTCGGGCTCTAAACCAGTTTTATTCTCTCCGCTGTCATGTTCTTCGGTGACCGTCCATCCTGCAGTGTCCAGATGGAAATCACGGCAACCGCCTCTTGAGAAGAGGTTAGATATTTTGTTTGTTAATTAGTTGAATAATTGTCGTGAGCGGATATTTCACTGCGCTGACGAACTGCTCTCTGAACTTGGACTGAGTTACCATAAATAATCACGTCTGTGCAGCAACTTAATATCATTGGTATGTATCCTGTGTGTTGAAGAAATGTATTCCAAATCATTCTAATAATTCTGATCCAATCCAGCAATGGTGCTATAAACAATTGGGCAACACCCACCGACCACAGGATGATGAAGCTCCCGGAGATGGTGAGAAGTAAGATCACAGACCTCCTCCTGCTCTCCATCTCCGGGTCACTGCGGTTCTCCGCCTTGCTCTGACCTTTCAACCCTTTTGGACGCCATTAGTCACCAAAATGTGTCTGACTGTCAGGTTGTTGAGGAGTATTTTTAACAAGAACAGGAGTAATGACGTTAGAACAGTAGTAAGACAGTCATATCCCACCCAGCCGGGATCCGTATAGTATCCCGTCTTTGGAATGCAGTCTCCAGGTATATTGTCAATCACTTTCACATGTTGCAATAGAAGAAGTAGGGCACATGATTCAAATAGACCAGAACACTGGTTGTTATCAGAACCACAGGCGCAGTTTTCCCGGTGCAATACTTTACTCTCCACCTCTGGCAACAGATGACGACAAACCGATCAAAGGTAAAGCTGACAGTGGACCAGACAGAGGAGTCTGTGGCTGTCTCGGTTAGGGCAGCAATCATACTGCATACGGGGGGTGATGGCCAGGAAAGTCCCAGGGAAGTAATAATAACTGAGCGACCACAATATCACCACAAAGACAATGGTCAGTAGATCCGCCGTTGCCATGGCCACCAGGTAGCGAGTGGGGCAGGTGGAGAGGCCGCACATTTCCCGGGACAGGATCACAGTCGCCGATAAATTCATTTGGGGGGGGGGGAACAGCAGAAGGAATCAATGAATTACTCTCTCACGCTCTGTGGGACAGAGATAAGCTGTAAAGAGAGAACAATCAAACCTGGCGGGCGCTCATTACTGGAGGTTTAAAAGGTTTAAATCGTGCTTCGCAGACTCAGCAATGGTGCGCAAGCAGGGAGAAAGGTTACATACTCGGTACTGCAAGAGGAGCAGGATTTGGGAATGAGGCACTGTCAACTGATCGCCAAGGGAGCTTTACGACCGATGTGTAAAGTTTGGATACCTCGGCACTTCCTTGATATCCTGGCACTCATCGCATGTCGCTACGCCCCGCTGCCTCTGAGGTTGTCCATTTACAATGTTCAAAGTTCGTAGCACATTTACTTCCTCTGTTCGCAGGCGTCCATCTCCTTTTCGACTCCGGTTTGTCACCTGCCCTCGCCGGCCCAGCTGGGCTCGCTGCTTTTAAATTCTGCAAATACACTTGGATGCGGTTCCTTCAAACTATGACAAGGGATCAGATCAGGAAGTTCGCATTTTCTTTTTATTTGCACATTCTTCCTGACCTGCTCCGAATTACAGAAGCATTATTCCAAATGGTTCGATGTTTATTTTTCCAGACCAGAGTATTGCATGTACTTTACCCCGTCAGGCATCTAACAGACACCTCTGGTTGGCGAAACCCCTCTTCACCGATAATAAGGCGTGGAAACAAACCCTTGTAAACGAAAACGCACAGCGACACGATTTGAATTTTCAAAACTCCCGATGGTCCGAGATTGAACACACAAGTGAATCTCACCAGGGTTTCGCTTTCCGCGTTCTATTCAACCTTGTAGCATTTCTTCAAACACAGCACAATTACGTTCAATTTTAAATTAAAGCATCTTGAACTATTGGTGCGGGAAAAAAAAACCGCCGTAGCCCCGGATGGTGCCGACCGTGCTGGAGAATTGGAGTTTATTTTGATAGCGGTTTTACCTTGATAAATCAAAGCTGCCTGTTATTTCCACAAAATATATCCATCTCCCCGATCTTCCACTCTACATCTGTTTCAGTTAATGTTTTTTTTTTTCTTTTCAGCCTTGTCTACTGACTAAACTGCAAGGAACCTTCTGACGGAACACAAGAGTTCTGTCACAATGACTGCACCACACTCACTAATACACCGGCATCACAACGCTGTTAGTGACTGAACGGATCCAAATACCGCGCACATTGAACTGCAAATATTAGTTCGCGTCTGTTCCTACCAGGGACACCAATAACGGCAACGATCAAGTAATATATCCTTCTCCTACTGTAGATAGTTTCAGGCATTCTGTGTGTGATTCACCCTGTATTCGAGCTGCCCGCGATCTCGCTGAAGAAACTCTGAGCTGATGTATCTCCACGATCATTCATTTATACTCACTCTAGCACGCTGAGTGTTCAATTGTATACAAGGCTGACGTGTTTTCCAACAGCTGGGGTAAAAATAAGCATGATTTCATTCAGGTAAAATCTCAAATATGATGAGGTATGGAGAGCTTCACACGAAATTGCAAAATCCCAAAGACGAAGAAATGATGAATCGAGAATTCAGTGAATGCTGCCGTGAAAGTCTCTCAGTGTCACCTCTCGGTTTCATGATTCTTATTGTTGATCTTGTCCATTCCCAGACTCCATAGACTTTGTCTGGATTATAGATCCGCTCTGGGAAATTGTCTCAGTTATCGATCTTTCAATAGAAATATTAAAAAAATATATGTTGTTTGTATGCTCCTGTAATATATTGAAGAACCTTAACCTGATATCGCGTCCAGACTTACGAAGATAATGGACGCACGAAAACCGTTAACAACAATAATCACAACACATACAAAATGCTGAAAGAACTCAACGTATAAGGCAACTTCTATGGAGATGAATAAACTGTCGACGTTTCGTACAGACGTGCCTTCTTCAGATTAATTAACGTTTAGTCCAGCATCTCGGCTCCAACAACAAAAAGCAGATTTTCCCAGTGGCCAAACATTTCAATTCCAATCCCCATTCCTGGTCTGAAATGTCGCACATCGTCTCCTTTGCTGCCACATGAGCAGCCTCAGGTTGGAGGAGTAAACTGCAAATATATTCTGTCTATGGAACCTCCAATTTTATGACATGAACACAGATATCTCGGCTTTCCGATATTTTCCCCCTCCCTTTTCCCTCTTCTTCATTTCACCACTCTGGCCTTCTACTCTTCTCTTCACCTGCCAATCACCTCACTTCGGTCCCCTTCTGCTTCCCTTTCTCCAATGATCCACTCTCTCCTATCAGATTCCTTCTTCTCCAGCTCTTTGCTTTTTCCCATTATCACCCAAGCTACATTTCGCCCACTATCCCACGCATCCAGTTTCATCTACTACCTTCTAGCTTGTGCTCTTTCCAGCTCCTCCCAATTTTCTTATTTTGGCATCTTCCCCCGTTTTACTCCATCCTGAAAATTCTTATTGTTGATCTTGTCCATAATTGTCAGACCATTATGCTCCCTGAGCACCTTCACAGTCGTAATTTTCACTGCACATACTTCCCTGATACTCTTGAATGTCCGGTATACTGCAGATGTCTTCCACTGTGAAGACTGATGCAAAATTCACATTCGGTTCTTCTGCCATCTCTGCGTCTCTCATTACATTATCTCCAGCGTCATTTTCTATTAGTCCTCTATCTACCCGCAATTCTCTTTTTCTCTTTAGTCGCCAGCTACCTTTCATAATTAATCTTTTCCTTCCTAATGACCTTCTTAGTTTCCTTCTGTAAGTTTTTAAAAGCTTCGCAATCATCTACCTTCCACTAGATCTGGCTTCCTTGTATGCTCTCCATTTTACTTTTATTTTATCTCCGAATTTACTTGTCAGTAACGGTAGTGTCCATCTTTCATTCGAAAATGTTTTCTTATTTGAAATATATTTGTCTCACAATTCCCTAATTTTTCGCAGAAACTCCAGCCATTGCTGCTCTGCTGTCCTTCCTGCCGGTGTCTCTTTCCAGTCAACTTTAGCCCGTTTCCCTCTCATGCCATTAAAATTTCCTTTTTTTCCACTGAAATACCGACACATTGACATTTAGTTTCTCCTTCTCAAATTTCAAAGTGAACTCGATCATATTGTGATCACTGTTCCCTAAGGGTTCCTTAACCTTAATCTCTTTTATCACCCCCGATCGTTACACAAAATCCAATCCAGCACAGCCAACCCGGTATTGGGTTCAACAACAAGCTGTTCGCTTGGACATTCTTCAGTTTTTCTCTCTTGAGGTCCAGTACTGGCCTGGCTTTCCCAATCGAATTTCATGTTAAAATCCCCAACGATTATCATGACATTGCCCTCTTGACACACCTTTTCTATCTCCTGGTGTAATTTGTAATCCAAATCCCGGGTGTTGTTTAGAGGCCCGTATACAATTGCCATTAGGGTTCATTTACCTTTGCCATTTCTTATCTCAACCCGTAGAGATCCTACACATTCCAATCCCTATGTCATCTCTTTCCAATGATTTAATATCATTTTTTATATATAGGGCTACACCAGCACTCCCCCACCCCTTGCATCTTTCCGATGCACCATATATCCTTGGGCGTTCAGCTCTCAATGGCAGCCATCTTTTAGCCAAGTTTCAGAGATGGCCACATCCTCATACTTGCCAATCAGTAGCTGAATTTAAAGATCGTCCGTTTTATTTCTTACGTTGCGTGCATTCTACTGCAACACTTTCATTCCAGTATTTCTTGCTTTCTGATTTAACTGCACCACGCCTCTATTGCCCTGTAGCTCATCCCACTGGCTGTGATTATGCCTCATCTCCAGCCTTTCTTTTCTATCATCTCTGTTGCACGCTATCCGTGACTTATTTCTGTTTTCCCCTTCCTGACGCCTATCACTCCGGTTCCCATCCACCCGCCCTCCCCCCCACCCCTTACAGCTCAATTAAGTGTTCCCGCGATGGTATTGGACCTCTTTGGGTTCGGGTGTAATCCGTCCTTTTCGTACAGGTTGTACCTCCCGCAGAACATGTCCCAATGATCCAGGAACCGGAAAACCTGCCCCGTACACCAGTCTCAGCTACTCATTAACATGCCTGATTGTGTTATCTCGAATCGTTAGCACGAGGTACAGGCAGCAATCTCGAGGATACTACGCTGCAGATCCTGCTTTCCAACTTCCTACCCAACTCCATGTATTCTCTCGTCAGGACCTCCTCCCTATTTCTACCTATGCCATTGGTACCAACGTGTACCAAGACTAGCTGTTCACCCTCTCCCTTCAGAATACCCTGCACCCGATCCAATACAACCCGTACCCTGGCACCTGGGTGGCAACACAGTATGCGGGTGTCTCTATCAGGTTGACAGAATCCCCTGTCTGTTCCCTCACGATGGAATCCCCTGTGAATGCCGCATTCCTCATATTCCTCTTTCCCTTCTGCACCACAGGACCACGCTCAGTGCCAGATCGCTGTGATCGTCCTCTGTCAGGTCACTTCATCCAGCCGCATGCAAAACAAGATAACGATTACTGAGGGGGGTGGCCACAGGGGTGCTCTCTACTATCTGAGCACTTTCCCTCGCTCCCCTAACGGTCACCCAATTATCTAACTCCTGGAGCCTCAGGGTGACAAATAGCTCCTCTCTATCTCCTGTTCACTCTCCCTAATAAGCTGTAGTTCATCGAGCCGCAGCTCCAGATCCCTAACAGACTCTCGGTGCACCTGGCGTAGATGTGACCATCTGTGAGACTGGAAGATTCCCAGTATTCCCCCATCCGACACGCAGAGAGAAATACTACCCTTACCGCCATGCTCTCTATTCCTCAAAAACAAAAATCATGTCTGGGTATATCTGTAACCGCTTCATGCTCCGCCCCTGTTTCTCCTTCTATGACATCCGTCTCACACTCCTCCCACGGTGCTCCACCCTAGGCATTCCCAAAATCCTTTCCTCCCACCAGTTACAATGGGTCACTATTACGAACACGTCTACCCCCCGCCATCCGGTTCCTAAATAGGCATTAAACCCATGAAACCACCTCACTTTTTTAATAAAAACACAAAATTCTGGCAGAACTCAGCAGGCCAGATAGCATCTATGGGAGGAGGTAGTGACGACGTGTTACTTCACTCCTGTTGAAGGGTTTCGGCCCGAAACGTCGTCACTATCTCCTCCCATAGATGCTGTCTGGCCTGCTGAGTTCTGCCAGCATTTTGCGTTTTCATTTATTTTCAGCATCTGCAGATTCACTTGTGTTCACTTTTAAAATATATATTATTTCTGTTTTTCCACTTTTTATCTGTTCAATACCGATATACCATTATTGATTTACTTACTTATTGTTTTTTTTTTTACCTTTTCTATATTATGCTTTGCATTGAACTGTTGCTGCTAAGTTAACAAATTTCACGACAGATGCCAGTGTTAATAAACCGGATTCTAATTCTGATATTGAATGGAATTTAAGTTCTGTGGTGTTTGTATTTGATGCCCCATTGACCACCTTTCCCTCAACATTTATGAAATTGCCTAATCATCAGTGATCTTTATCTGAGTTATTCACTGCTGATGAAAACCACGAACAAGCTCTTATCTCGGGTACCTGTGTGTCCCTGTTGTGAAACTTTCCATCCCAGGAACATGTCCCAAGACTCTGGTGAGAGTCTTCAGCACATTTGTGCAGGGGATCTTCCTCCCGATAGTGCGTTGTCGAAAGCTGTGACTAGCTCTTCAGTCAGAGCTGAAATGAGCCAAGTACATTTGTAATAACATATCTCTGTTCTTGTACATTGTCCCTCATGAAATTAAAGGAACACGCTACCGGATGTGTAACCACTAAGATTTTATGCCCCTCGTAACGACCTCGTGAGGAATTTAATCTTGCGCTGATTGCGTATGAGCATAAGACCATAAGATAAAGAAGCAGATGCATGCCATTCGGTCCAGCGAGTCTGTCCCTCCATTCAATCATGGGCTGATCCAGTTCTTCCGGTCATCCCTACGCATCTACCTCCTCCCCTACCCGTTGATGACCTGGCAAATCATGAAAATATCTATCTCTTCCTTAAATACACCCCACGACCTGTCAACAAATTCCACAAATTTACCATGCTCTGACTACAGTAATGTATCCCCATCTCTTTTCTAAATGGACGTCATTCAATCCTGAAGTCGTGCCCTCTTGTCCTAGACTCCTCTACCATATGAAATAACTTTGGCATATCTAATCTGTTAAGGCCTTTTAACATTCGGAAAGTTTCTCTGAGATCCCCCCTCATTCTCCTGAACTCCACAGAATACAGCCCAAGAGATGTCAGACGTTCCTCATAAGGTAGCCCTTTCATTCCTGAATCATTCTCCTGGATCTTCTGTGAAAGCTCTCCAAAGTCAGTATATCTTTTCTGAAATAAGGAGCCCAAAAGTGCACACAATACTCCAAGTGTGGTCTCATGAGCCCTTACAGAGCCTCACAATCACATCATTGCTCTTGTATTCTATACCGCCAGAAATGAATGCCAACGTTGCATTCGCCTACTTCACCACCGACTCAACCTTGGAGGGTAAACTTTAGGGTATCCTGCAGAAGGACCCGAAGTCACTTTGCAGATCTGTATTGTGAATTCTCTCCGGTGTTCTCACTCGCTAACTGGTTGCATTGGAAGCGAGGGATCTGCTGATCGTTACTGATACCAGATACTGAGCAGGATTCCGAATGCTCACATGCTAACTGGAATTTTCTTCTTGTCTGAGTGTGCATCGGTGTTTAACATCCACGCTGTTCCTCTTTGTTCTGTCAGGTACTTAGTCTCCTTCACTTTTGATCGATCCGTGGCCATTTGTTGCCAAAAAAATATTGCACCACGAAAACCGGGGCAATCACTCTGGGGACAGTGACAGTGATCAGCTGTCTGTATATTATTTGTTCTTGTCTTTTGCAATGCCAATGAAGTTATTTAATTGCATCCTCACTTCTGTAAATCCCATTCCTGTTGGTTCCCCAGGCGCGTGAATTAACCATCAAGCACGTTTTAGTCACCAGTAGAGGGCGCAGGAGACTCCGGTGCGCTGACGTGGGGCAGGATGACAGAGGATCGCAGATGGTGAATCGCAGGAAATCCCTTGTGCAACGAGGTGCTTAAGGACCGTAAGAAATGCAAGATAACACTTATGAAGGAAAGCAGAAGGGTCAGGAGATTGCATGATGTTCCCTTAGCAGACAAGAGGAAGAAGATTCCTCAGGGTTGCTGCAGAGATGTTAAGAGCTAAGGGATTGCCAAAACCAGACTTGGTCCTCTGGGAGAATAGAATGGTAAACCGTGTGTGCAGCCAAAGGGATGAGCTTAATGTGAATCTGTATTTACCTGGAAGACGGAGAGAGAGTCTGTAGAGTTAAGACAAAATGTCATCAACTTCATGGACTATATAAATTACAGAGGAGTTGTTGGCTGCCCTGAGGGATCATTCTCTGCTGTTTTCAACTAAATCAACGATCTGAATGATAAAATGGTTAAATGCATCAGGACATTTTCGGATGCCGCCGAAGTGCGTTCTGCAGCAAGGAATACTACACCGGCTTGCAGCGGACTGATGGCGTCACCGATCAGTGGGGTGGTAAAGCAAGCTGCTGGCACACAGGCCAGAGTACCGAGTACACGCGGTGGGATGCTAAGCTGAAGTTGTACAGGACACTGTCAGAGTCTAATCTGAAGGGTTGAGCTCAGCTTTGGTCAGCTACCCACAGGGAAAATGTAAGTAAGGTTGAAAGAGGACAGAGAAAGTTTACAAAGAAATCCTGAATAATATGGAAAGATTGAATAGATGAAAACTGGTTCTTTAGAATATAGAAGATTGAGAGGAGATTTCACAGAGGTATACAATGATATGAGGGATTGTAGAGAGGGTAAATGCAAGCAGGCTTTTCAGCAAGTTTCGGTAGGGCCACAACCGGAGGTGATGGGTGCCAGATGAAAGATGAAGAAATTAAAAGGGACATGAGGTAAAACTTCTTCACTCAGTCGGTCGTGAGAGCGTGGAACGACCTACCAGCACCAGTGGCGCATGCGAACTGGATTTCAACGATTCGGAGATAGTTTAGAAGGTATGGGTATGGCAGATACCGCCCCGGTGCAGGTGGATGGGAGTAGGCAGTTTAAATAGCTCAGCTGAAGGGCCTGTTTCTGTGCTGCACTTTTCTCTGACACTTTGACTCTGTGACTCTGTGACTCCTGGTGGCTGATTCATAACAGTCCACGGGTTGATTGTACAAAGATCCGAAGTATATATCAGAAGTTGTAATATTCCCTCTTAAATTCGCCAAGTATATCCGCGGATATTCTTGGATATGTTTTGAGGTGATTGAAACTGCCCCGCCCACTACACCAAACTCTCACCAATCTGGGGAGAGGCCGGATTACTGATTCATTCTGAGGGTTCGGGTGGTTGTTCTGAGAGATATCGGTCTCAGATATGTGTGTGACCAGCGGCCTGTCCACCCACATTCCTCAGAACAGGGAGTGGCCCTCTGCTGAAATCAAATCCAACCGGTTTGACGATTCACTCTCATTCAGGTGTGAACAAAGTCACTTTAATATTGTATTTAACCATTTCTGCTGCAGGGAGGAGTGATAGGATATTTAACGTGATTCAAGGAAAACGACCTTTGGGTCCCGAACACACAACTTTACCAGTCATAGTTGCTGCCCTGTTTACAGCGAGTTTCCAGCATTTTATCTTTACTCCAGACTCACGTCATCTGCAGTTTTTAAAATATATTTTAAATATAAAAATATAGAAAAAATGAGTTTTAAGGAAAGATTGAATAGGTTCTAAATTGATTCCTTTGAACGAAGAGGATGGAGAGGAGATATGACAGAGGTAGACAAAACTATGGGGGGTATAGATAGGGTAAACGCAAGCAGTCGTTTTCCACCGAGGTCATGTATTAAGGATTGCAGCTGAAAAGTATAAGGGGAACACGAGGGGAACATTTTGACTCAGGGGGTTGTGAGAGTGCGGAACGAGCTGCCGGCTACACACATTACAAGCGAGTTCTATTTCAACCACTAAGAGATAGTTTGGATGGGAGGGGTGTGGCGGGCTTTGGCCCCAATACAGCTCGAAGGGATTAGTCAGTTTAAATGGCTCAGCCGAAGGGCCTGTTTTTGTGTTGTACTTTTCTGTGTCACCCAATCTCTGATTCATAACAGAGACAACGAGCTGATTAAACAAAGATCAGAAGTAAATTTCGGAAGTTTATTTTTTCACAGCTTAATTTCCCAAGAATTTTCTGACAAGGAGGATATGTTCCGAAGACTTTTCAAACTGCCCCTGCTCTCTGCCCGACCCGCTGATCTTTCGTAACCATGGTAACACACAAAATGCTGGAGGAACTCAGCAGGGCCGGTAGCATCTATGGAACGGAGAAATAAGTCGAGCTTTCGCCCAAGGCCCGTCAGTGGAACTGGAACTGAAGGGTAAAGAGGGCAGACCATGGATGCAGGTGGTTGTTCTGTGAAACTCGGAGCTCAGGGTCTGTGTGGAAGCATCTGCTGCACCCGCACTTTCCTCGGAACAGGGGACGGCCTTTCTGCTGAAATCAAATCCAACCGGCTCGACAATTCACTGTCATTCAGGTTTGAAATCATTCACCTTCATAATGTAGTTAACCATTTCTGCTGCAGAAAAGACCGATAGAACCATCAATGTATCTTTACGAAATTTACCTGGGGTCTCCAACCCGCAACATTACCCGATACAGTACGGCGAGGGTTTACTGCGATTTTTCAGCATTTTATGGTCCCCTCGGACTCGCATCATCTGCAATTATTCTGCAGGTATTTTCAGGATTCCTTCAAATATTCAGTCCGTGGCATTCCTAACTGCAACATTAACTTGGCTAAGTTCCCAGTTAAGTTGCCAGTATTTTTAAATGTTTGCTGTAACCGTGATGGTGAGGGAGGAGGGGGGAGAGGCTGATGGAAAGAAGAGAGTGGGGTTTGAAGGGTGAGGAGGCAGGATGATTGTGTGGAATTTGGAGAGGAAGAAGATGAAGTTACGTCGAGAGCCGGCGGAGTGGGAGAGAGTTAAAGAGATGGGAGACATGGAGAGCACGAGAGAGAGGGGAAAGACAGAGAAAGAGGGGGAGTGAAACAGCTGGAGAGAGGGAGAGAAAGGAAAGGACAGATAAAAGGCGGAGAGAGGGAGAGTGAGATAAAGGGTGTGAAGCATCGGGAGGGGTTAAGTGAGAGGGGTAGCGAGCGCGTCTGGGAGAGATGAGAAAGAGTTGGAGAGAGGGCAAGTCACGGGTAAGGAGGGGCAATAGGATAGGAGAGAGAAAGGTGGGAAACAGGAGAAAGGGAGAGGGTTCAGCAGAATGGGAGAGGCGATGATGGAAAGGGTGCGAGGAGGGTTGGGTGAGAGAGAGGAAGGGGTGTGCACGAGTAGGCGAGTGGGAGGTGTGTCAGCAAGAAGGGTGAGTGACCGGGAAGCACAGGAGAGAGGAATGAGTGAGGTGGGCGGCGAGGAGAGAGGGGGGTGTAAGGAGGGAGGGGTGTGCACGAGTAGGCGAGTGGGAGGTGTGAGAGACGTGCAGTCAGCAAGAAGGTTGAGTGACCGGGAAGCACAGGAGAGAGGAATGAGTGAGGTGGGCGGCGAGGAGAGAGGGGGGTGTAAGGAGGGAGGGGTGTGTAGTACTACTCCTTGCATCTTGTGATTCGAAGGAAATATGGAAAAGGGTATCTGCATGGGTTGAGATTAAAATTTGGAAAAGACAATTTTGATGGTGGTAGAAATGACCTGGCCAGTGCGGAATGGGACAGCCTTTTTCTGGCAAATGCGTTCTAGTCAGCGGGAGTCTTTCAAAGGTGAAATTTTGAGAGTATAAAGTTTGTATGTGACTGTCAGAATAAAAGACAAGGATAACAGGTTTAGGAAACTTTTTTTTGAGATATGTTGAGGCTCTGGTTACGAGATAAAAGGAGTTCCACGGTAGGTACAGGCAGGTCGGTAATGATTGAGTATATGGAATGCAAGGTAACACTTCGAAAGGAATCAAGTGTGCTAAATGAATGCGTTGGGTGAAGACCAGTACTAATGGATTATACAGATTAGAACAAAAGGACTGGAAAGGATAACACTGGTCCTCTGAAAGAAGAGAACAATAAACCATACGTGGAGCCAAAGGGGATGGGGGCGATGACGAGATAGAAGAGATGGGTTTTCTGCATCTGAATTTACTCAGGAGATGGACACAGAGTCGGTATAAGTAGTGAGGTCCTGGATCCTATGTTGATTAGAGAGGATGCTTTCTTTAAGAAAGTGTCTAAAGCTCTGTGAGAATGTTATAGGCAGGTGAGTCTGTTATCAGTAGTGGGAAAGATATTGGGAGCTGTACTAAGGGATAGGATTTATGAATTATTTGATGGACATTGACTGATTATGAATAGTCAGCATGGCGTCGTACGAGGTCGGTCTTGTCTCAGCAAACTTACAGATATTTTTGAGAATGTTACCACGAAAGTTGATGCAGACAAGGCAGTGGATATAGTCTCCATGGACTTTAGAAGGGAATTGCCATGGTCTCGCATGGAGGATAGTCAAAGATGTCCAGTCACGCGGCATTCAATAAACTGAATAAGACGTGTCTTCGTGGGAGAAACCAGACAGTAGCAGTAGATTGTTACCTCTCTGACTGGAGGCCTGTGGCTAGTAAAAAACTGCAGAATCAGTGATGGCTCGATTGCTCTTTGTCACCGAAAGCAACAATCTACATGATAATGTAATTAACTGGACCAGCAAAGTTGCGGAGAATGCTAAGATAGAGGTGTATTTGACAGTGAGGAAGGTTATCAAGACTTGCAGGGGGAATGGTACCAGCTACAAAAATGGGCTGAAAACCGTGAAATGTAATTTAACGCAGACAATTGTGAGGTGTTATACTTCCGTAGGAACAGCCAGGGTAGGACTTAAGCAGTGAAGTGAGGAGTGTGAGAGAACGAAGTGATCTGGGGTTACAGTTCCATAATTCATTGAAAGTAATGTGACAGATAGATATGGTCGTAAATAAAACATTTTCAAGCATTCGCCTTCATAAATCTATGTATTGAGTACAGGAGATGGAATGTTATGCTGAATTTGTATGAGACTTTGGAGTACAGTGTGAAGGATTAATCACCTACCTGCAGTAAATATGTTAATAAGGTTGTAGGAGTACTTATTTTTTTCAAGGATGTTGGCGGGTCTGGATGACCTGAGTTTTAAGGACAGATTTCAAAGGTTGGAAGATTGAGAGGAGATTTGATCGAGGTATACACAATTATGAGGCATATAAGTAGGGTAAGAGCAAGCAAGCTTTTTTCACTGAGGGTGAGTGGGAATGCAACCAAAGGTCGTGGGTGAAGGGTGAAAGATAAAAAGTTTAAGAGTAACTTGAGTGGAGACTTCTTCGCTCAGAGGGCCGTCGAATGAGTGGACAGCAAAAGTAGTGCAAGCGAACACGGTGTCACTGTTTAAGCATCACACACAAAATGCTGGTGGAACACAGCAGGCCAGGCAGCATCTATAAGGAGAAGTGCTGTCGACTTTTTGGGCCAATACCCTTCGTCAGGACTAACCGAAATGAAAGATAGTAAGAGATTTGAAAATAGGAGGGGGAGGGGAAAATGCGAAATGATAAGAGAAGACCGGAGGGGGTGGGGTGAAGCTGAGAGCCGGAAAGGTGACTGGCAAAAGGGATACAGAGCTGGAGACGGGAAAGGTTCATGGAACGGGAGGCCTAAGGAGGAAGAAAGTTGTCCCCCCCCCCCCACCATCCCTTCCCACCGATCTCCCTCCTGGCACTTATCCTTGCAAGTGGAACAAGTGTTACATCTGCCCTTAGACTTCCTCCCTCACCACCATTCAGGGCCCAAACAGTCCTTCCAAGTGAGGTGACACTTCACCTGTGAGTCGGCTGGTGTGGTATACTGCGTCCGGTTCTGCCAATGTGGCCTTTTATAGATTGGTGAGACACGATGCAGACTGGGAGACAGTTTCGCTGAACACCTACGCTCCGTCCGCCAGAGAAAGCAGGATCTCCCACTGGGCACACATTTTAATTCCACGTCCCATTCCCATTCTGATATGTCTATCGATGGCCTCCTCTACTATCAAGATGAAGCCACAACCACGTTGGAAGAACAACACATTATATACCGGCTGGGTAGCCTCCAACCTCATGGCATGAACATTGACTTCTCTAACTTCTGTTAATGCCCCTCCTCCCCTTTTTACCCCATCCCTGATATATTTAGTTTTTTTTTCTCTCTCTCCTTCTGCCCATCACTGCCAGTTCTCCATCTCCCGCTGGTGCTCCCCTCCCCCTTTCTTTCTCACTGGGCCTCCGGTCCCATGAACCTTTCCCTTCTCCAGCTCTGTATCCCTTTTACCAATCACCTTTCTGGCTCTCAGCACCCCATCCCCTCCGGTCTTCTCCTATCATTTCGCATTGCCCCTCCTCCTCCTACTTTCAAATCTCTTACTATCTTTTCTCTCAGTTAGTCCTGACGAAGGGTCTCGGCCCAAAATGTCGACACTGCTTCTCCTTATAGATGCTGCCTGGCCTGCTATGGTCCACCAGTGTGTGTTGTTTGAATTTCCAGCATCTGCAGATTTCCTCGTGGTCACTGTTTAAGCGATCTTTTGGATGGAAGGGGTATGGTGGACTGTGGCCCCAGCGCAGGCCGATGAGATTAGCCAGTTCAAATTCCTCGGCCAAAGGGCCAGCTTCTGTGCTGTACATTTCTATGACTTTATGACTCCTTGATCTCTGATCCATAATAAAGACAACGGGCTGATTAAATGATAGTCCAAAATAAATATCAGAAGTTGAATTATTCATACCTAATTCCCCAAAAAGATTCCAACAGTATGTCTGTGTTTTGAAGTTGTTTAACATTGCCTTGCTCACTGTCCCACACGCTCCCTCTCGCAGATCTTTGTAACCACGGTAGTACACAAGATGCTGGTGGAATACAGCAGTTCCAGCAACATCTATGGAACTGAATATTAAATCTCTGTTTCGAGTCGAGACCCCACAGTGGAATTGGAAAGGAAGGGGGAAAAGGCCAGATCATTGATTTTGAAGATGCGGGTTGTTGTTCTGTTTGACTTTGAGCTCAGGGTATACGTGTCAACAGCTGCTGGTCCGAGCACGTTCCTCAGAACAGGGAGAGGCTGAAAACAAATCTAATCGCTTTGACAATTCTCTCTCATTCGGGTGTGAACAGAATTTCATTAGTATTGTATTTAACCATTTCAGCTGCAGGGTAGAGTGACCGATTCTTTAACATGATTTAAAGAAAATTGCCTTGTGTCTCGATCCTGCAACATTACCATTTACAGTTGCTGCCCTGTTTGCTGAGAGTTATTACCATCTTGTGTTTACCTCAGACACGTATCATCTGCAGTTGGGTTAAAAATAAATTTCAAAGATCTTTTAAATAAATCAGTCCATGGCATTCCCAAACTCCCTTGATTACCTAGGAACTGGAACCTGCAGAGTTCCCAGTTACACTTCCCACGAAACTTTTAATTGCCATTGAGCTAATGGGGAGGGTGAGGGTCAGGAGAAGAGTGAAGGGTGAACAAGATCAGCAGAAAGCTGAAGATGAAGGTGAGTGTAAGGGGAGGTAGTGGGTAGGGACATGCAGAGAGGAATGGTTAGATAGAACGGGGAGAGAGATAAAGAGAGGGAGCGAGATAAACAGAGACGGAGAGAAATGGAGTAGGACTTTCGGAGAGTGGTTGAGTGAGAGGTGTAGAGAGGTTTGAAAATTGAAAGAAATGGGAGGGGGGATACAAGACAGGGATTGCGGGGATGTGAGCATAAGTGAGAGTGTGACGGATAGGAGTAGATTGGGAGTGACAGCGTCTGAGTTAGGGAGAGTGACAGGGAGACCGGATGAGGATTCAGAGAGTTGAAGGAGGAGTGTTGAGTACGTCTGGGCATGGTGGAATGGGTGACCGAGAGGAGCAGCGAGCAAGAGTGATAGGGGAGGCAGGGAGAGAGGAACAAGAGAGATGGGTGGCAAGAGGGAGGGGTGGGCTATACAGCGAGGAGGAAGGGTGACTGAGTTGGGTGGCGAGGAAAGACGGGTAAGTGAGAATGGTGTCAATGAGAGAGAGGTGAAGGAGCCGGTTTGATGCCGGAGTGAAAGTATGTGTTGCAGAGAGTGGTGTGACTACGAAGGGGCAGTGAGAATGGAGGGATGAGGATGATGGGTGGCGAGGAGAGTGGGGCGAATTGGGAGGGGAGAGTGAGAACAATAGAGAAGGGAGCAGAGTGAAGGAGCCATGGATGCGTGAGGCGCTGTGTCTGGCCAGAATTATGAGACTAACTAACTATTCAACCACAGTGGCAAGGATGTTAATTATGGCTGATCACACATCACTGCACAAATCCACAGTGAGATGTGGTTCCCCGTCCACTATTCCACACGGGGAGTTTTGCCACACTCTCTTCCCCGTCTCCAACCCAGAGCGTGTTTTACCACGCACGGTTCTCGAATTCCGTAACCCACATGGGGAGTATTTCCAGACACGATTCCCAGTCTCCATATCTCATCCTCACTATTACCAATCACCATACCCCATATCGGGTGTTGTACCTTGCATGATTCCCAGTCACCGTATCCTGAACCATGTGTTTTACTGTGCACGGCTCCCGGTCTTCATGTAGAACTGTTAATCTGTCAAATCCCAGTAAGCTGTCCTCCATCTACTCCCATCCATCTAGTTATCCAAGTTTCCCAACTGATGTTGCTAAGACCTTAGACACAGTCCGGAATTGCAGGTTAGTCATGCTGTGACTGATGTTCTGAGCTGCGTGTATTTCAACGCAAGTAGTATTGAAGGAATGGCAGATGTGCTCGGGTCATGGATCAACACAGGGAAGTATGACCACCTAACAGTCGTGGGATTTACAGGAGCAAATTGTAGACTGTTGCAACAAACAGAATTTGTGATGGTAGGTGATTTTAACATTACTCATATGGACAGGGACGTCCATACTGTAAAATGACTCGATGTGATAGTGTGTGTCTGATGTGTTTAGGGATGTTTCCTTCATCTGCAAATTTAATTCCCAATTAGAGAACGTGTGATACGTGATCTCCTGTCACGGGATGAGTCCGGACATGTGCCAGAAGTTTGTGCATGCACACTCTTTTAAAAATCATTAGATTCAAGGGAAATATGAACAAGGATATCTCTGCTCTGTCGGTTGGTATTAAACATTGGATAGTATCAGAAATGATCTGGCAAATGTGCAGTGGGACAGGCAGTTTTTTTTGGAATAAACCCAGAAATTAGAGGCCGGGAATCCTGGTATTAGTAGTGGGAAAGTTATTGAAAGTTGTTCTAAGGGACTGGACGTATGACTAGTTAGATAAACTTTGACTGATTAAGATAGTTATCCGCTTGGTCTTCACATACCTGTAGAATGCCTTGGGGTTTGCTTAATCCTGTCCGCCAAGGCCTTCTCATGGCCCCTTCTGGCTCTCCTAATTTCCTCCTTAAGCTCCTGCCTGCTAGCCTTATAATCTTCTGGATCTCTATCATTAGGGGTGAACAGGATGCGGGGAAGCTGAAGATGAAGGTTAGTATGAATTGAAGTAGATTGGGTGAGAGAGAAGAAGGGAGAGAAGGCGATATAGAGATGATGGGAAAGAGAAGGAGAGAACGCTTAAGTGAGAGGAACAGGCTGAGAAAATTGGTGTGGAAGAGATGGTTAATGGTCAATTGAGTGGGGTACAGAAAATGGAGAGAGGCAGAGGAGAGTGGGAGGTTGTAAGGGGAAGTTCGAGGGTGAGAGGGATTGTGAGGTAAGAGCAGAGAGTGAGTGAGAGGGTGTGTGTTGGGGAGAGTTGTGGAGAGGGGGAAGGAAATTTGGCGAGGTTTGTAGGGTGAGGGATGAGGGTGAAGAAGAAGGTGTGTGCAGAGGTGAGAAGGGGGAGCAAGATTTATGCGAGTAGGAGGTCTGAGTGACCGGATATGCGACGAGTGAGTGAGGAGTGAGATGGGCGTCAATGAGAGGGGTGAGCGAGACGTATTTGATGCAGAAATACTGAAGTTGTGGGGAGCAGAGTCTGGGGTGAGTACAACGTTGTGCTGAGAAAGGAGAGGTGAGGTTGATGGGTGGCGAGGAGAGAGGGGCGTGGGAACACTGAGGGACAGGGATGGAGAAGACAGCAAGTTGAAGGAGTGCACCGGTGAGGAGGAGTGGATGAGGGACAGAGACGGTGTGTCTGCTCCACAGTGAAAAGGCTACTCACGTCACAGAAAAACAATCGGTGAGATTATTGTTCCACGTCTCCGATACCACAGTGAGGGTTTTCTCATGCACGTTTCCCGATCCCTGTATCACACTCGGGAACTTTTATCTCATCCGATTCATAGTCCCCTTATCCCACAACTGTGCACGGTTTTGGGTCTCCGTGTCGAAATGTTAATCAGCCGAATCCCACTGACCAGTCCTCCATCCCCTCCCATCCATGTAGCTATCCAAGTGTCTCAAACAGATTTTGTAAAGACCATAGACAAAGTCAGGAATCGCAGGTTAACCATGATGCCATTAATGTTCTCAGCTGCGTATTCTTCAATGTAAGAAGTGTTGAAGGAAAGGCAGATGTGCTCACATGGAAACATGGCTTTGTGGTAATTGAAGGCACATCGTCAGTATAGTCTCCTCAAAAAGCATCTTGCCTGAAAGGTCTGTTGGAATTTTTTGCAGTGATAACAAGCAGGACAGATAAAGGAGAATCGGTTGATGTTGTCTAATTGGATTTTCAAGAGGCCTTTGACAAGGTACCGCACATGAGACTGCTTAACATGTTAAGCCCACAAGTTCATACGACGTGAGCAAAATTAGGCCTCCCTGCACCTCTGCTGATTTCCCCATTCAGATAATAGTCTGCACTATTGCTCCTCTTACCCAAATGTATTATCATACGTTTCCCAACACTTCATTCAATCTGCCACTTTACTGTCCACTCTTCCAACTTAAGACCATAAGATCATTAGATATTAAAGCAGAAATAGGCCATTCGGCCATCTTGTCTGCTCCTCCATTCTATCACGGGCTGATCCAATTCTTCCAGTCATCCGCAATCCCCTGCATTCACCTCATACCCTTTGATGACCTGGCTAATCAAGACCCTATCTATCTCTGCCTTAAATACACCCAATGACTTGGCCTCCACAGCCGCTCCTGCTGTTGTTTAAGTTCTGCTGCAATTGTATTGCTTCCTCAGCACTACCTACCCCTCCACCTACCTTCTTATCATCCACAAACTTTGCCACAAAGCCATCAGTTCCATTACAATCAATGTGAAAAGCAGCTGTCCCAATGCTGACCCGTGGGGAACACCACTAGTCAACGGCAGCCCACCAGACAAGGCCCCATTATTCCCACCCACTACCTCCTGTCTGTCAAACTTTCCACTATCCATGCCAGTATCTTTCCTGTAAAACCATAGTATTTTATCTTGTTAAGCAACTTCATGTATGACACCTGATAAAACTCTTGAAAGTCCAAGTAAATGACGTCCACTTCCTCTTTTGTTGTCTACCCTGCTTGTTAGCTCCTTGGAGAACTCTAACAGATTTGTCAGGCAATGTTTTCATTTACAGAAACCATGCTAACTCTGATTTATTTTATCATTCGTCTCCAAACCTCATCCTTAATAATACACAAACACTTTGTCAACCACGGAGGTTAGGCTAACTGGCCTATAATTTCCTTTATGTTGTCTTCATCATTTAAAGAGTGGACTGACCTTTGCAATCTTCCAGTCTCCTTGGACCATGCCGGAATGAAGCTATACTTGAAAGATCATGACTAATTCGTCCGTTATCTCCTCAGAAACCTGTCTCAGGGCTCTAGGATGGAATCCATCTGATCCAGGTGACTTATCCACCTTAAGTCCTTGCAGTTTGTCTAGAACATTTTCCTTTGCAATACAATTGACACTCTCGTGCTCCCTGTGTTACGGATTCAGCAACAATAAATATATGAGTGAGGCAAGGGTTTTTATAACAAATAACACGTTTATTAAACACTGAAAAACAAACCCCCAAAAGTAAACAAATCACTAACGTAACCGGAAATCGGCTGCTGTGCGGCAGCTTAAACAGTTCTTAAAGCGATGTTGCAAAAACAGTTCTTCAAAGTAGTGTTGCAAAAGTTCAAAATGCTTACAGTCCATTTAAGGGAGAGACTTTTTAAGACGATTTAAATTCTCTTTCACGTCGGGTTGTTGCAGTTCCCAGTCGAACTACTTTTCCCACGAAGAATTTACGAAGGTGAAAAATGAAACGACTTAAAGGCACTGACATTTCCTTTACAAAACTGTTCCAAATCCTTTCTGCTATTCACAGGGATTAACACGGGCACAGTCAACGAATTCCTTCCGAATGAGGATCAAACAAAGTCGAACCCGTTTCACCGTCGAAATAGACGTTCCTCGATCTTTTAACTCCCAAACTCCGATCTTCACTCTCCACTAATTCTCAACTAGCAGTAATATAAAGAAACTGCTGGCAATGACCTTTTAAACTTTAGGCATTAAATAAAACTCCATCTTTCAACCACACTGCGTCATGATATTAAATCATGCAGTGGCATGAAGTCAACATGGCAAATCCAGCCACGAACTGCCCGTCTTCACAGGGAGGTGTCCTCCTTTTATACCCTGTAAAAAAAAAGCCTGTCACCTGACCTCTACTGGCGGGAAAATGACGTCACTCCACCATCACAAGACCATTACCTCAAATCCAGTATAGCTTCAACACCTGTCACGTGACACTCAAGAACCACTGGCACAATGCTAGTTTCTTCCACAGTGAAGACAAATGCAAAGCACTAATTAAGTTAATCTGCCATTTCTTTGTCCCCCAGTACTACCTCACCAGCATTACTTTCTGCTGGTCGATAATCAACTCTCACTGCCCTTTTACTCTTCACATAACTAAAACTAACTGCTATATATTATTGGCTTAAGTGCCCATGGTATTACAGGACCGACACTAACATGGATAAAGCAGTGGCTGATTGACAGGAAAAAAAGAGCGGGAATAAACGGGGCCTTATCGGGCTGGCTGCCAATATCTAGTGGTGTCTCACAGCAGTCCAGGTTGGGAGTGCTTCCTTTTATATTATATGTTAAGGACTTGGATGACGAATTGATAACTTCGTTGCAAAGTTTGCAGACGATCGGGACATAAGTGGAGGGGAAGTTAGTTTTTAAGAAGTCGACAGGGTATAAAAGGACAGACAGGTTAGGCGAATGGGCAAAGAAATGGCAGATGGAATATTGTGTTGTCAAGGGTATGGTTATGCACTTTGGAAGAAGAAATAAAACGGTAGACTATTTTCTAAATGGAGTGAAAATTCAAGAATCTGAGGCAAATGTGGGTGTCCCTGTGCAGTATTCTCTAAATGATAATTTGCTGTTTGAGTGTATGGCGAGGAAAGGCTTTTCATATGAATGGCATTTGATGACACTGTGCCTGTATTCACTAGATTTCAGAAGAATGAGGGGTGACCTAATTGAAACCTATGGAATGCTGAAAGGTCTTGATGGAATGGATGCAGAGAGTATACTTCCTGTGGTGGGACAGTCTAGGACTACAGAGCACAGCCTCAGAATAGAGGGGCGTCCATTTAGAACAGAGGTGAGGAGGAATGTCTTTCGCCAGAGAGTTGTGGATCAGTGGACGTCTTTGCCAACAGGCAGCGATTTCTTTATATATTTTTTAAGCAGAGATTGGTAGATTACTGAGTGATCTGGGCATTACGGGGTGCACAGTAGATTGAGGCTGATAGGAAAAATGGACCAGCCATAATGAAATGATGGAACAGACTTGATGGGCCAAATGGCCTAAGTCTGCTCCTATATCTCATGGTCTTTTCACACATGATAGAAGTATTGTGTAGGGAAACTCTTTGCATCCAGTGATAACAATGCCATTAGATTCAAAGGAAATATGGAAAAACATAACTGTCTCATGGGTTAAGATGGTAAACTAGAAGAAGACCAATGTTCATGATATCAGAAAGTATCTGACAAGTATGGATTGGCACAGGCTGTTTTCTGGCAAAGGTGTACTTGGTAAATGGGAGACCTTCAAAGGGGAAATTATCAGAGTTCAAAGCTTGTACGGGCCTCTCGGAATGAAAGGTAACCTTTTTAGGAACCTTGGATTTCAATAGCTACTGCGGCTCTAGTAAAGAAAAACATAGCAGGTATAGATCGGTGGGAGAAAATGATGTACTTATGGAGTCGATGAAATGCAAGAGAACACTTAAGAGAGAAACCAGGATGGTTATAAGAAGGCATCGGGTTGCTCTAGCAAACAAGTTGACGGAGAGTCTATGACATAACACAGATATTTTAAGAAAATCAAAATCAAAATCAGATTTATTATCACAAACATACGACGTGAAATCTGTTAACTTAGCAGCAGTTCAATGCAATGCTTAATCTAGCAGTGGAAAAATAATACATAAAATAAAAATAATAATAAATGAACAAGCATTGTAATTACAGTATAATATATTGAAAAAGATTTTAAAGACGTGGAAATTCTGAAATACTCTGCAAACTGAGGTAGCGTCCGAAGATACAGTGTCCAAAGATTCAATGTCCATTTAGGAATCGGATGGCAGAGGGGAATAAGCTGTTTCTGAATTGCTGAGTGTGTGCCTTCAGGCTTCCGTACCTCCTACCTGATAGTAACAGTGGGAAAAGGGCATTCCCTGGTTACTGGAGGTCCTTAATAATGGACGCTGCCTTTCTGAGACACCGCTACCTGAAGATGTCCTGGGTACTTTGTAGGCAGGTACCCAGGTTAGAGTTGACTAGATTTACAACTTTCTGCAGGTTTTTTTCAGTCCTGTGCACGAGCCCCTCCACACCAGACGGTGATGCAGACTGTCAAAATGTTCTCCAGGGTACAACTATAGAAGTTTTTGAGTAGAGAAAAAGGATTGAAAGGGACAGAATTTGCCCTCTGGATTATCAGAATGGTCATTTATGATGGTAGTGTTTTTAAATGGATTGTTTGCTATTGCATCTGTGTTTACAAACCCAGAATCTATTGAAGTGAACCGAACTAGAATTAAGGTCAAGGAGCCAGTCCAGGTTACAGAGGAGGAGGTGTTTACTGACTTGATGGAAATTAGGGTAGATAAATCTCCAGTGGCTGACAGTTCGTTCCCACGGACCGAGAGAGAGAGGCCATTGCGGAAATTGCAGGAGTCGTAGCAGTTATATTTCAAAAATTTTTAGCGTCAGGTCAAGTACCAGAGAATTATAGGATAGCTAGTGTTCTTCCACTGTTTAAGAAATGCAATTCACTGTTGATGAATGCAAGGCAGTAGATGCTGTCCACATGAAGCTCAGCAAAGCAGTTGCCAAGGTTCCACGTGCGAGGATGATCAGAAAAACAAAACAATTGCTTGACGTACAAAATTGGAGTAGTCATTGGCGCAGTGGGAGAACACAGTGCATGGGAGCGCATGGTTGCCTCTCTGGAAGGAGGCTTATGACTGTTGGAGAGCCGCAGAGATCGGTGCTGGATCCGTTATTGTTGGTCACCTATATCAATGTTCTGGATGGTAACGTGGTTTAGGAAATTTGCGGATGACACCAAGACTGTGAGGAAAACTATCAGATCCTGCAGTGGAATCTGGACCAGCTGGAAAAATGGGCTTCAGATGACTGATTGAATTTAATGCAGTCAGGCATGATATGGTGCAGTTCGGTGGGACACAACATGGCAAATCTTCCACAGTGAAAAATAGGGCACTGAGGAGTGCGGTACAGCAAGAGGGTCCGAGGAATACAGATCAGCTATTTATTGAATCTAGCAGCACAGATTGATGGGGTAGTAAAGGAGTACAGGAGATTGGATGTAACTCTGAAGTTGCATAAGACATTGGATAGGCCGAGTTTGGCCGAGTTCCTGCAACAGTGTGTTACTGTTTCTATGATTCTATGACTTATTCATCACTGATTCCTAACACTGACAACGGGTTGATTAAATAAAGATCCGAAATAAATATCAGTTGAATTATTCACACCTTAATTCCCCAAGAATATTCCAACAGTGTAGATATGTTTATAGTAGTTTCATACTGCCTTGCCCACTGCCCCACACGCTCCCTCTTGCAGATCTTTCGTAACCATGGTAACACACAAGATACTGTGGAACTCAGCAGTTCCGGCAGCATCTATGGAACTGAATAATATATTGATTTTTCGGGCTGAGATCCCTCAGTGGAATTGGAAAGGATAGAGGAAGAGGCCAGATCATTGATTTGGAAGATGCTGGTTATTGTTCTGTTTGACTCTGAGCTCAGGTTTTGTGTGTAAGCAGCTGCCTGTCAGCGCACATTCCTCAGAAAAGGGAGCGGCCTTTCTGCTGAAAGCTTTGACGTCATAGCAGTATATTTGGTACTGAGTTTATCAGTAATTGCTGAGATGGAAACTGATTCGCTTCTGCACGAGTGACGCTGTCAACTATGCATCCGCTGTGCAGCAAACTGTTTAACCGAGCTTGAAAGAGTCGCAGTAAGGTCGTGAGAAATGATGAAAGGCAAAGGATCAACTGAATTTTCCCTTTCAATGCTTCATTCAGTATTATGTTTATTATCATCGGCATGTTTCACGGAATCACTGTCCATTTAGAAACCGGATGGCAGAGGGAACAAAGGTGATCCCTATTCATTGACAGTGTACTTTCAGGCTTCTATACCTCCTAACTGATGGTAAAAGTGTGAAAAGAGGATTTGTTTGATGTTAGAGGTCCTTAATAATGGACACTGCCTCTCTGAAACACCGCTCCTTTAAGGTGTCCTGGGTAATATATAGGTTAGCACACAAGATGGAGCCGAATAAATTTTCGGCCCTCTGCAGCTTCTTTCGTCCTGTGCAGTAGCCCCATCCCCCTATAGCAGATAGTGATGCAGCCTGTTACAATGCTCTCCACGGTACTTCTACAGAAGTTATTAATTTTTTTTGACATAGCAAATCTCTTCAAGGTTCTAATGAAGTATAGACGCTGTCTTCCTTCGTTATAGTTGAATTGGTTTACTGGGACCAGGTTAGGTCCTCAGATCTGGGACTCCACCATTAGCGCTAATCTGGCATCCGTATCAAGAATATAAGTAACACAGAATCCATGAGCCAATCGTAATAAGCTAAGCAAACTTAACAGATGGCACCAGGAGATCGCTGTACACAGTGCTCCAGATAAAGCACAAGTAACTCTAAAGCAACGGGGGTATTGGAAGGTTCCTTTCAGGGCCAGAGGCCCATGACTAGACGTGTGACAAAACGACCAATGTTGTTGGCTCGTTGGTGTTTCTGATTTATATGTAACGTGTGTGAAGGATGAGAAGTGGTTGCATTTACTGTTATAAGGGAGGAGGTGCTCAAAAAGCTGAAAGGCCTGAATGTACATGATATATAAACAGAGAAATCCTACATCACAACACAGAGCTTTAGGCCCACTATGCTGTGCTTAAGTTTTACGTACTTTAGAAGTTACCTTGTTTACCCATAAACCTCTGTTTTTTTGAAGCTCCATGTACCTATCCAGGGGTCTCTTAATAGACCCTATCATATCTGTCCCTACCACCATTTCCGGCTGCCCATTCCACACACTCACCTGTCTCTGTGGGAAAAAAAACATTTCAGCCCTGGGGGGAAAAAAACCTCTTATTCTCCACACCATCAATGCCTCTCATCAACTTATACACCTCTCCAGGTTTTTTGCATCTTCATTCATTTCAAGGAGAAAAAGCCGCGTTCACTCAAATTGTTCTCACAAGGCATGGTGCACAACCAAGCAACATCCTTGTAAGTCTCCTATGATTTCCACATCCTTCCTGTAGTGAGGCGACCAGAATTGAGCACAGTACTCAAAGTGTGTTGTAACCAGCGTCCTATACAGCTGCAACATTACCTCTCGGCACTTAAACTCAATTCC
Source organism: Hemitrygon akajei (assembly GCF_048418815.1). NCBI lineage: Eukaryota > Metazoa > Chordata > Chondrichthyes > Myliobatiformes > Dasyatidae > Hemitrygon > Hemitrygon akajei. The sequence continues at coordinate 802,647 of NW_027332059.1, forward strand.
ACGGTTGATGAAGGCCAATGTATCGTTTGCCTTTATAACCAGGGAGTCAACCTGCACAGCAACTTTGCCTATCCTATCTACTCGAACCCCAAGATCACACTGATTCTCCACACTGCCAAGAGTCTTATCATCAATACTATATTTAGCCATCATAATTTACTTACCAAAATGAAGCACCTCACACTTACCTGGGTTAGAAGTTTTTGTTTTTTTTTCATATGGAGTGGCAGATGGACTTCAACCCAGAAGTTATCTGGACAAGAGGAACTACAGCATAGGGTTATCAATGAGGTAGCCTTAGAGATTGCTGAGGCACTAGAAATGATTTATTCAAAACATTAGACTCTGGCATGGTGACAGAGGACTGAGAAATTGCAAATGTCACTCCACATTTTGAGAAGGGAGGATGGCAGCAGAAAGAAAATTATTGACCAATTACCCTGACGTCAGTGTTTGCGAAGATGTTAGAGTCAGTTGTTAAGGATGAAGTGATGGAGTACTTCGTTACACAGGACAAGATCGTACAAGGTCAGCATGATTCCCTTCAAGGAAAATCCTGATTGACAGACGTGTTTGATTGCTTTGAGGACACTGCAAGTAGTTTAGATAAAGGGGAGGCAATTGGAGTTGCATATTGGACTTTAAGTAGGTCTTTGACACAGTGACGCTCATGAGGCTGCTCACCAAATTAAGAGCCCATAGTATTACAGGAAAGTTAACATGGTTAGATAATTGGCTGATTGGAAGCAGGTAGCGAATGGGAATAAAGTGATCCTTTTCTGGCTGGCTGCCCCCTGTCTAGTGGTGTTCCGCAGTGGTCGGTGTTTAGACCATTACTCTTTATGCTGTATATAAATGATTTAGATGCTGAAATAGATGGCTTACTTGCCACATTTTGAGATGATACGAAAATTAATGGAGGGGCAAGTAGCGTCGAGATAACTGGTAGGGTGTAGAAGGACTTAAAATGATTAAGAGAATGGGCAAGAAAGCATCAAAGAAATGCAATGTTGGAAATAAAATAAGGGTAATGCATTTTGAAAGTAGAATAAATGTGCGGACTATTTTCTAAACGGGGAGAAAATCCATGAAATGTGATGTGGAGGGACTTGGATTTCTTGTGCGGAACACCCTGAACACCCTGAACTTGCAGGATAAGTCGGTGTTGAGGAAGGCAACTTTGCATTTATTTCAAGAGTTCTAAAACACACGATCAAGGATGTGATGCTGAGGATTTATAAGGCACTGGTGAGGCCGCACCTTGAATGTTGTAAACATTTTTGGCCCTCTCCTCTGAGAAAAGATGTGCTGACTTTGTAGAGTATCCAAAGAAGTTTCAGAAGGATGATTCCAGGAACGAGGGAGCTATCATACGAGAAAGATTTGATGGTTCTGGGTCCGTGCTCACTGTAATTAAGATGGATGAGGGGGAAATCTCACTGAAACGCCTCGATGGCAAGTTGAGTATTGTGTGCAGTTTTGGCCCCCTGATTTTAGAAAAGATATACTGATATTGGAGAGAGTTCAGCGAAGATTCACAAGAATGTTTCCAGGAATGGAAGGGTTACCGTATGAGGAACGTCTGGCAATTCTTGGGCTGTAGTTTCTGGAGTTCAGCAGAATGAAGGCGGATCTCATAGGAACATTCCGAAAGTTTTAAAGTCCTGGACATATTAGATATGTCAAAGTTGTTTCTCATAGTAGGGGGTTCTAGGACAAGAGGGCACGACTTCAGGATGGAAGGACGTCCATTTGCAACTGAGATGCGAAGAAATTACTTTAGTCAGAGTGTGGTAAATCAGTGGAAGTTGTTGCCACAAGCATTTGTGGAGCCTTTGAGATTGGGTGCAATTAAGGCAGAGATCGATAGGCACTTGATTAGCCAGGGCATCAAAGGTTATGGGGTGCAGGCAGGGTCGTGGGAATGACTGGAAGAATTGGATCAGCACATGATTGAACGGCCTACTTCTGCCCCTATATGTTGTGGTGTTATTGTCTTATGCTGAAAGGCAAAGGCAGAAAAGCTGTGGGAAGGATGTTTCCCGTGGTGGGAGAGTCTAGGACAAGTGGGCACAGCCACAGGATAGAGGGGCGCCCTTTCAAGAGGGAGATGCGGAGAAATTTCTTTAGACAAAGCGCTGTGAATTTGTTGAATTTTGCAGCCATGTTTTATTTAAGGCAGACATTGATACGATCTTTGTTGGATATGGCATCAAAGGTTACGCGGAGAAGGCTGGGAACTGGGGTTGAGGAAAATATTGAAAAGAAAGATCAGCCGTGATTGAATCGTGGAGCAGTCTCGATGGGCCATATGGACTAATTTTGTTGATATGTCTTATGGTAATTGGATGGAGGAAGAAGCCGTTGACTTGCGATTTGTTCCAGTCCACAGGGCTTGAGTCCAGGAGTTGCAGCACCGGAGATGCTTGCAGCACAGTTCCCACTGCATGTACCTGTTCAGGTTAGTGGGGGCAGCTCTGCTCAGTAAGACTCAGCTATCTCTGTGAACACCGTCTCCGACCGGCAACACCCAGAGTTTGTCTTGGGGGAAGAGAAAGTGAGGAGCAGGTTTCCCAACACTAGAGAGCAGAGTAGCTGCATCATTCCCCTATTGTTGCGTCCATGGGGCCATCCGACTGTCTCTCTCCACAAATTACTGTCGGGTAAAATGGAGCATAGAACAGCACAGGAGCAGGCCCTTCGGCCCGCTGTCTGCGAGGCAGCCTGGTGCCAACTGTAACTAAACCTACGGCAGGTATATAGTCTACATCGGTCTATTCCTGTCTGTTCCAGCACTTCTGGCAGCCTTTAGGAGGCACCGACAACCCATTGTATTCGAGATCTTCGCTCTCATTTCCCTTAAACATTCGCCTGCCATTTAAAGCAGTTGTCTCCTGATTTCTGAATGTTCCTCCCTCGGAATATTACTCTGAGATTCTACTCGATCTGCTCCTTTTGAATTGGTATCAGATACTCCACGTGTTCTGAAACAATCTAAATGTTCTGAACGCTCCATGCTGCTAATGCGTTCTGATCGAGGATACAGCACGTGAACCACTTCTACATCTTCTCTAAAGCCTCTTCCTGCCATGTGACAACCGGAACTGCAAACAAACTCCAGACGTAGCCCAGAGAGGATTTTATACAGCTGCAGCATGGCTTGCAGGCATTTCTATCCAATACATCGAACAACTGCTACAAGTATGTGTGCGTTTCCTTTAACTCTCTGCCTACCTGCGTTGCCACTTTCACTGAGCTATGGACGTGCAAGAGGAATTACCCCTGCATAGCCATGCCTCTCAAGGTCCTGCCGTCGGCTGTATCATCTTCTCTGAAATGTAATCTTCCGAAGTGCACAATCTCACACTTGTGTGGGTTAAAATCGAAATGACATCTCTTTGCCCATTTTGGCAACTTTTCTATATCCTATTGAATCCTATGATGGCCTCCTTCACAACCCATAACTCTGCCATATTTTATGTCAGCCACACGCTCATCAATCCGCCCACCAAATTATCAATCGCCAACTTCAGAAGACTACTCCGGCACTGAAACGTTCGGGATTAGAGTGACTACTGACCTCAAGTCAGTGTAGCATGCCCCTGACACTGCCTTCTTTCTTCAATGGCTAAGCCGTATCAGAATCCAAGTATCTATTTCTCCATAGATTCCATGGTCTTTAATCTCCTTTATGAGCCCACCATGAGGCGATACTTTCCAGACCGTTGGCAAACGCCATGTAAAAGCCATCCATCGCACTACCCCCGTCAGTTATGTTTGCCGTTTCCAAAAATATCTTAACTATGTCTGTTAGACTGGACCTGTCCGCTACAGACCTACGGACAAGTGGTGGCTCTTCCAGATGCTGGTGGATACTCTCCGAAAAAAAAAAAAATCCCGACTAATTCATGTCGGGATATGTCTGCAATCCCCTTTCAGAAACAGGGTACCAACATTGACATGTTGTGACAAGTATAACCAACTGGACACAGCTGTAGTCACGGTATTTTCCATGGTAAGGAAGTTTAATGACAGTATTCTTGTTGTTACCGAAGTTAACTTGTCCTAAAATTTGGTTTGTGCATCACAGTGCCTACGTGACTCAGAACATACGCTTTACACGTCTACGGGGAGACCGCTGATAATGTTGTGTGTTTAGTTAGCGATTACCGTTAAGGCCTGACTGATCTTGAACCAGGGTGTGTTCGTTCAACTGCAGAATCGATAACGCAGCCTTACTGGGACGGAATGCGAACAGGATCCAAAGCAGCTGTACAAGGTAAGAGCCAGTATGTACTGAAAATTAAAATCAAAAAGGGAATGTTTATGACCATTTAAATGAGATTGAGAAAACATTGGGTTATTGAACAGAGGAACTTTAATGAATTCATTCTGAAAGGACAAAAAAATTGGGCTAGTTCAGCACGGTAACATAATGTCTAACACAAAGCTTTACAGCACCAGCGACCAGGCGACACGCGTTGAATTCTCCCCGCTGTCTCGAAGGAGCTTGCACATTTTGCAGGGCCACGTGGGTTTTCACCGGGCGATGGTGGACGTCGACAGTGTCGACGTTTCAGGCTGAGTCCCACTGCCCTGACGAAGGGTCTCGGCCCGAAACGTCTACAGTGCTTCTTCCTATAGATGCTGCCTGGCCTGCTGCGTTCCACTAGCATTTTGTGTGTATTGAACAAACACATGGCTTATTTTTCCTTCGCTGGCGGGATCTACCCATTTTCGACTACATTTCAGTAGGTAGGTACGGGGTGTCGAGGGAGGGTGGAGTTAATTAGAAATACATACCTATGTTACAGGTTATAGTGTGTGTGCAGGGGGAGTGGTGATGCATTATAGGATCAATATAGGATGTTTGTGAGTCTTTTTGTGGATATCTAAAAGTGAGTAGGTGGAAGTTGATAGGAATTCAGCAGAGAGATGGCTGGAACATGTGACTTGTCGGATAAGGAAACGTCTGTGATCTTGGCTTGTTTTCAGATATTTAGAGCAAGTCGTAATGATCTGATTTTATGCAGTGACATTAGATGAATAAATGAAGAATTGATTATATGCACTACACTTTTTTTTTAGAAACAGCGCAGGTGATTGCATCCGCAGCAGATTGGTAAAGTGAGTGTGAACTTGTATGAAACATAAAAGATCCCGTCGAGTTTTTATAGGGATGTGATGAAAAATAGTGCCTGTTGTGGGAGAAACTGAACCAGGAACGCGAGTTGAACACTGATGCATGTTCTTTTCTCTTTTGCTGTGGGTCCAGTTTGTCATTGGAATTACCGCCTCAAAAATCAGGAAAATACAAACCCTTTCAACGTATTTTCTCATCCTTCTGTGTTATGATTCTTAATGCAGAAGTGAGTGCGATGCTGCAGACCTGAGGCAGAATTAATGCGCTGAACTCACAGACAGGCCGACATTGGTCATGATGAATGCAGGAATTTTATTAAATCTTTCATCACCAAGATCTGTCCGACAGCGAATTTCATGTTAAGGTGTTTTTCACCACTCAATAAGGAGACTTATTTCAGCTGTCTGTAAAGTAAATGTGATAGCGGAGAAACACGCCAACGAGAGGAAAACTCAATAGACTCATTAGTTATAATTTTATCTGATTTATGAATGATCAGGTTATTTATTTCCTGTAAGGGAACACTAATCTGAAGGTGCAAAATATTAGTATCTTTCTGTACTCTTTAGAACGTAGTTATATGTAGATTGTAATCTGCACGCAGTTGCTATGGTACCACTGGGGACAAATGTTGAACATTGCTCTACAAACCGGCTAACCTTGTGATCAGTGTAGCTGCAGGCAATTGAGGCATAGTCAAATCTGGAATACTGGAATATCCTGTGTTCAAAAGCGAAAATTATTCTAAATGGATAGCTTTCGCTGTGCCATTCCGTCATCTCCTCATTTCCCCCATCTCCCCATCTTCCGTCTGATCTGATGCAGCACAGCATTAGGGCAGTTGCTTGAATATGTTGTTGTCTTGTTCAGTTCAGGCGCAGGGGAGCAGGGTGTGGTGTTATGTGTTGAACAGGCCGAAGTCCAAGTTAACGTGTGTGTTATCAACTGAAAAGGGCTCAGCTGTGTTGACTTACTGTGTGGACCCATAAAATTTATATGATCCGATTCGTGGGAAACAGAGCAGGGAGATCAACGCAAGGTAAGGACAGACACTGTACTGGTTAGGAAAGGTTATGGTATTTTAATACGCCCACTGCTCACGGCAAGATTTCCAGAGTTTATATCTGTTCGATATTGTCTTTAAAATTGTGCGGCTCTACGGATCTATGCGTTTATTTTGTTTATGTAATTTTGTGGCAAAGGTAGGTCACATCACCCAGTGATGTTCAAATTTAAACTTTCTAAAATAAAACTAACTGACAGTTAATAAATAATAATAAAAAAACCCGTTGAAATATTCACTCAGTCGGCATTGGTCTACCTCCTGTACCTAATAATGTGGAGACTGTGTAAGTGTTCGGGTTCTTCTGCCCGTCACTTCAATATTCGACATGCTACATATTCAGCGATGCTCTTCTGCACACTACAGCTGTGGATGTTCGAGTTCCTGTCGCTTTCCTGTCAGATTCAATTACTTTGGCCTTTCCCCTCAGGTAACTCTCATAAACTAAAGGTTAGTAAACACAAAGTACACTGCAGATGCGGTGGTCAAATCAAGACGTACAAAAAACCTGGATGAACTCAGCAGGTCAGGCAGCATCCGTTGAAAGAAGCAGTCATCGTTTCGGGTCGAGACCCTTCGTCAGGACTAAAGAAGGAAGGGGGCAGGTGTCCCATAAAGAAGGTGGGGGGAGCGTGGAAAACCAATCAGCGAAATGATCAAGGAGTGGGGTAGGGGAAGCAGGGAGGGGATAGGCAGAAGAGGTGAAGAAGGAATCTAAGGGGAAAGCACTATGGGTAGTAGAAGAAGGCAGAGTCATGAGAGGTGATAGACAACTAGAAGAGGACACAGAGTGAAGGTGGGATGGGGGAAGGGAGAGGGAGGGAATTACTGGAAGTTGGAGAATTTGATGTTCATACCAAGGGGCTGGAGACTACCCAGACGGTATATGAGATGTTGTTCCTGCAATGGAAGTTTGCCTCATTATGGCAGTAGAGGAGGCCATGTGTGGACATATCCGAATGGGAATGTGAAGGAGAGTTGAAGTGAGTGTCAACCGGGAGAAAGTGGCGATTACAGGCGCAGATTTAGTATGTTAACTGCGCCAGCAGAATCGAGTGAAACTGCTGACAATTCCCTACAAAATTAGTTTATAATGGTAACAGAAAAAAGGAAAGTAATTGTTACTTCAATATTAACCTGCAGGAAGTGTCGACCTTTAGGCTCGATTGAAATTGGGTGGGTATATGGACAGGAAAGGAATGGAGGGTTATGAGCTGAGTACAGGTAGTTGGGACTAGATGAGAGTAAGCGTTCGGCACGGACAAGAAGGGCTGCGATGGCCTGTTTCTCTGCTGTAATTGTTATATGGTCATATGGAGATCATGGAAAGTAGTTCCTCACTCCTCACAGCACTCTCAGGGAAAAACGTCAGGGAAGGCTGATGCTTTTCTGAACTCTAAATAATCTCAGCGTGTAGGCATGTCAAGTTTGGAGATTCGGCCAACAGAAGTCTACTTCTAGTTGATGGCAGTGAAGCAACGACAGTGACGCCTGTGAAGATATGTGCGACTCCAGCAATTCTGCTAAAGACTGGCATGTGGCAAATTTCTTTCTGTGGCCTAGGAAGAGTAGTCAAGACAGACCAGTCAGTCTGACAGTCAGAAGAGGAAATTTACTGGAAGATTTTCTGATGGACAGGGTCCACGAACATTGGGATCGATAGTCTGAGTAGGAGACGCAAGGCATTTTGCATCGAAAATTGTGTTGATCAAAATTTCTTAGGGTTTCTTGAAGAGTTAACTAAATGAGGGCATGGCAGTTGATGCTATTGTTTGGACTTTGCAGAGCCTTTGACAAGATTCCATGTGGCCGGCTGCTCTGAAAAGTTATTTCCCATGCAGTCCAGAGAGAGCTACTAATGCGGTTTCAAATTAGCTTGAACAAAGGAAGGAAACTGTGATGGTTAAAACCTTCACCTCTGAAATGAGACAGGAAAGTAGCAGAGAGCCTTAGGGGTAACAGTTAGAATGGTTGATATTCTTTATTTTATAGCTTTGATTTTGATATGAATAGGCAAGGCTTGATCAGTAAAGATTGCAAATGACACAATGTAATGCCCCGGGAAGCATTGATTAGCTTTCTGTAGCAAGAGTATATCTTGCCGATAGCTTGTTTAGGCTTTAGGTAAAGATAAGGGGCTGTAATGTCCCAGTCGGAATGCTGTGTCAGCTAAACAGGATGGTGGAATTGTGAGAAGGTTCTAGAGAAAGCACGGGAGGGGTTCGTGGTCACTTTGCTCGGAGCTGCAGAGAGGACAGGAGGGAAGCTGTTGTAAGTAACGTCCCTGTTGCACATCGTGCTTTGCATATATGACTGACTCCAAGGTGGAAGGGCCAGTACTTCAGAGACGGCGCCCTTTTGTTCAAGATGTGTTTTGAGAGACTTTCAGGTTGTGTGTGTTTCACTCAGACCGTAGGTGAAGCATTAGTGAAAGACAACGTCAAGATGAGTTCCACTGATGTGCACACTTAGACGAGTTTATTTGTATTGGGCCCATTTATATTTTCCTTACTAAATGTTCGATAAAGCGGAAATGTGTAAACATACTTGCTTTATAATTTAATGCGGTATACGATCTATTACATTTTTTGCCGACTGACAATTGTGCATTCGCAGTATTTAGGCAGCATTCGCTCACATCGGGGCTTCTTTACTCGAATCATGACTACGATCCTGTTTGGTTGAACCACACTTCATGGTGGACGCGTATTGTTTATGAGTGGTGATCTTCTCACCAGTGAGTCCCGTGGCTGTTAGAGTGACCGTAACGAGCCTGGTTTCTACATGAGCCCGAGAGGCTGCTACACAAAATTAGGAGGTGCTGTTGATTGTGAAGTTTATTTTAGATTTAGGGGATTTCAAAAGGCTGATATCTAGTTAATAGATTGTAGTACAAACATACCTCGGAAATCATACCAACATATAAGCACAGAGTGGCCTTCATCGGTCAAGATATTGAATACAGAAGTCGGGACGTAATGTGCAGCTGCATATGGTAAGGTTGTGCGTGGAGAACTACAGGCAGATTTTGCCACATATAAGGTCGCTGTGATAAGGAAAAATGGAGATTAAGCTGCAGAGAACGTAGGCAATAAGCAGCAACTTTATCCAAATGGTTAAATCTATGAGAGGCATAGTTAGGGGCAATGTTAACAGTCTTTTCCCAAGGCCAGAGACGACCAAAGCTAAGGAAATAGATTCTGTCTGTGGGAGAAAGTTTGAAAAGGAACACGAACAGCAACGTTTTCATGCAGAGTTTGGTGATTATGTGGCTAACGAATCACGTGCAATAGCATAATTTAAGATACAGTTGGAGTAAAGTGGCCTGGAGGGTAATACATCATTCCAGTGATTACTGTGGTCAGCCTGGTCTCATTAGGCTGAACAGTCTGTGTACACTGCATATACAGAGGAATCATGTGGGCTGCTTTTATGACTATCGCCCGGTAGCACTCACATCGACAGTGATGAAATATTCTCATATGTTGGTAATGACTAGACTGAATTCCTGCCTCAGCACGGAACTGGACCCATTAAAATTTGCCTATCGCCACAATAGGTCTACAGCAGACGCAATCTCAATAGCTTTTAACACAACTTTATGCCACCTGGACAACAGAAAGACATACGTCATCGACTATAGCTCACCATTTAATGTCACTATTCTCACAATCGTGATTGAAAAGTTGCAGAAACCGAGTCTTTCTACCTCCCTGCAATTGAATCTTCCACTTCCTGATCGGAAAACCACACTCTGTGAGGATTCTGATATCATGTTCTCCTCGCTAACGATCAACAGTGGCGCACCTCAGGGGTATGTGCTTAGCCCACTGTTGAACTCTCAATACACAAATACAATCAATAAATTTGCTTACGGTAGAACTATCGATGGCAGAATCTCAGGTGGTGACGAAAGGACCTATCGGACTGAGATACGTCAACCAGTGGAGTGGTGCCGCAGCAACAACCGGACACTCAGCGTCTGTAAGACGAAAAAGCTGATTGTGGACTTCAGGAAGGGTATGATGAATGAACACATACCGATCCTCATAGAGGATCAGAGGTGGAGAGAGCGAGCAGCTTCAAATTACTGAGTGTCAATATGTCTGGGATCTAACCTGGTCCCAATATTTGGATATAGTTATAAAGAGGACAGGACAGTGGCTATACTTTATTAGATAGATAGATAGATAGATAGATAGATAGATAGATAGATAGATAGATAGATAGATAGATAGATAGATAGATAGATAGATAGATAGATAGATAGATAGATAGATAGATAGATAGATAGTTTATTCATCCCCATGGGGAAATTCAACATTTTTTTCCAGTGTCCCATACACTTATTGTAGCAAAACTACTTACATACAATACATTAACTCAGTATAAGTATGATATGCATCTAAAATCACGCTCTCAAGAAAAAAAACATTAATAAATAGCTTTTAAAAAGTTCTTAATAGTTTACTAAAATACATTGAATGGTGTCTTAAGCTCAGTCCTAACCCCGGCACTTTAACATATCTTGCCCCTGGCAGTTGAATTGTAAAGCCGAATGGCATTGGGGAGTAATGATCTCTTCATCCTGTCTGAGGAGCATTGCATCGATAGCAACCTGCCGCTGAAGCTGCTTCTCTGTCTCTGGAGTTAGAAAAGATTTGACATTTCAACAAATACACTCAAAAGCTTCTAAAGTTGTACCGTAGGGAGCATTCTGACAGGACTGAAAGAAGCTACAGAAGGTTGTAAATCTAGTCAGCTCCATCTTGGGTACTAGCTTACAAAGTACCCAGGGTATATATATTTAGGGAGCAGTGTGTCAGAAAGGGAGCGTTTATTATTAAGAACCTGCAGCAGCCAGAGCATTACTTTTTCTCACTGTTACCATCAGGTAGAAAGTTCAGAAGCCTGAAGGCACACGCTATTTGATTCAGTAACAAGTTCTTCCCCTCTGACATCCGATTCCTAAATGAATATTGAATCTTTGGATCCAACCTCACTTTAAAAAAAAACCGCATTTCTGTTTTTGATTTTTTTTAAAAAAATGTATTCAATATACACAACTGATTTACTTGTTTATTTATTATGATTAATGTTCTTTTATTTTATTTATTATTTTTTTGCTGGATTATGCATTACATTGAACTGCTGCTGCTTCTATGTTAACAAATTTCTCGTCACCGGTCCGTGATTCTGAATCCGATCTATTTCTCTCTGACTCTATCATTGGTATGCGACAGATATCACTGGACAAACATACGGACAGTCCCTACCACTACCTCTTTCAGAACACTCGGGTCAGTTCTTATGATCCGGTTGTCTTATATACCGGTAGGTCTTTCAGATCTTTAATCAACTTCTGCCTTGTAATAGTGACTTCACTCACATCTCTTCCTTCACACACTACAACATCTGGCACACTGCTAGTGTCTTCCATAGTGAAGATTGAAGCATAATTCCAATTTAGTTCATCTGCCATCTCCTTGTCCCTCGTTATTATTTCTCCCTTCTCAATTGCTTTATTTCCTATATCAACTCTCATCTCTCTTATATTTTACATGTTTAAACAAGCCTTTACTATCCACTTTGATATTGCTGGCTAGCTTGATTTCATATTTTGTGTTTTCCCTTCTAATGATATTCTAGTTTTTTCTCTTTAGGATTTGAACAACTTCCCAATCCTCCATCTTCAATCAAATTTTTGTTTTGTTGTATGCCCTCTCTTTTGTTTTTATATGAGCTTTGGCGTCCTTTGACAGCGACAGTTATACTATTTTGCCATTTGCGTATTTCTCTGTTTTTTGGAATATATATGGCTTGCACCTTCCTCATTTTTTCTCAGAAGTTTGGGCCATTGTTGTTCTGCTGTCATCTCTGCCACTCCTGCCGATTTATGTTGGCCAATTCCTACTACCATTGTAATTTACATTACTCCACAGAAATACTGCAACATTAGACTTTACTTACTCCATACCAAGTTTCCAGTTGAATTCAATCATATTGTGATCATAGGCTTCTCTGTGATATTTTACCTTTATCTTCCTAATCACCTCAGGTAACGTTAGAGAAGTGTTTAAAATTATGAGAGACAAAGATAAAGTCAATGCTAACAGACTTTTTTGAGGTCTGGAGAGACTCACTTTGAGACGTGAATGAACGTTTTAAAAGGGGCATAGCCAGCAATCCATGCAAAGGTCTGTGATTATGTGATATGAGCTGCTGGAGGGAGTGGATGTACAGAATGTAAGAGTATAATTTAAGAACAGTTCAAATGGGGAAATGGAGTGAAGAGGTTTGGAAGGAAATGGGCCCCTCGCATAAAATTGGGACCATCTCAGTGTGCATTGTGTACAGCATGGTCTTGTTGGTATAGCATAGGTACATAGATACAGCATAGGTCTGTGTCTATGCTCTGTTGCTCTATCAGTGGGATGCAACTGATATTACAAACATTTAGACATGGTGTTGACGTTGATGTTAACTGGCAATGCTAGATCTCCATCCATAAGCTGCTCTGATACAAGGGATGAAGGTACTGTTAAATTTGGAAAACAATTTTCCTCTCTCTGACTAAATGTTTACTTCTTATTTCAAAGCAGCGCAAGCAGGTTGCGGGTAACTGTACCTGGACCAAAGTGCAATCGAGAGGAGGACATTACACAATCATCAGTCAGAATCACAATGGACACAGGTATGAACACTGAAATCGTTATAATTAAACTTCCGTCCTGTTGCTCACACTAGTTTAGATGAAAAAAACAACTTACACAGGCATTAACGGAACACGGATAAGTTTAATCAAATATGATCATTGACCCACATGTAAATCGGCCTTGAGAAATGTATCAATCCAATAATCCCTGTGCAGGGATCTGACACTAATAATGGTCGAATCACTCCGCTCAGCATAAAAAACTCCACCTGATTGAAAGGAGCTGAAGCACTTGCATCAGGGGCTTGTGAGTGAAACACATACATGAATTCAATAGCAGCCTTACCATAAGATCACAAGATATACGAGCAGAATTAGGCTAGTTGACCCTTCAAGTCTACTCGCCATTTTATCATGGCTGATCCCAGTTTCCTCTCTCCCCTAGTTCCCTCCCTTTTCCCGTTTCCCTTCCTCCCTGATGAATCTAAAAACGATCAAACTCTGACGAATATACATAAAAGCTTGATATCCACAGCTACCCGTGGTAAAATAATTCCACGGAGTTACCGCTCTCGTGGCTAAAGAAAATCCTGCTCACCTATATAGTAAAAAGAACGCCACTCTCTTCTGAGGTTTGTCTTAGACTCTCCCGACATAACAACTATCCTCTCTATTACCAGTCTAATAGTCCTTTCAGCATTCGATAGGTTTCAATGACGTCACAGTCATTTTTATAAACTCTGGTGAATACATGCCCAGGGACATCAAACGCTCTTCATGTGACAAGCCGTTCAATCTGTTGAACTCTCTCCAGTTTCAGCATAGCATTTCTAAGATAAGGAGCCAAACACTGCTCACAATATTCCTAGTGAGGCTTCACCAGTTTTTAAAAAAATATATAAATAACCTCCGTTACATTCTTGATTCGATATGCTAGTCCTCTTGACGTGAATGCCTACATTGTGCTTGCTTTCTTCACCACAAACTCTATCTGCAAATTAACTGTTAGCGAATCCTGAATAAGGACTCCCGATTATTTTATACATCAGGTTTTTGTATTTTTTCTCCATTTAGAAAATAGTCAACACTTTTTTTTTCTTTTATGAATTGCATTACCGTACACTTCCTAACACTGTATTCCATCTGCCATTTATTAGCCCATTATCCTTATGGGTCAAAGCCCTTCTGTATACATCTCAATTCCTCGAAACCTTTGTCCCCACAACTGTCTTCACATCATCTGCAAATTTGCAGCAAATCCGAAATTCAGTCATGGAAGTTAATGACGTATAACATAAAAAGAACCGGACCGAAACGAGACCCCCGGGGAACGCCACTAGCCACGCAGCCAGCCAGAAAATGCTCCCTTCATTGCACCTTGCCAAACCGCTACTGTTTTATCCATGCTCGATTTGTTCCTGTAATACAATGTGCTCGTAACTGGTTATGCAGCCTCACGTGTGGCATTTTTTTAAATGCCTTGTGAAAATCCAACTGCAGAATATCAACCGATTCACCATTTTTCATTTGCTCTTTCTTCAAATACTTACAACTGATTTGTCAGGCAAGAATTTTTGTTGATAAAACTATGACATAAGACCTACTGGATCATGTGCCACCAAGTATTTTGAGACAACCTTCTTAATAGACTGCAAACCTTTCCTACCAAATGAGGTCAGAGAAACTACCATATAGCTTCCTTTCATCTGCCTCTCACCCATCTTGAAACGTGGAATGGACATTTGGGATTTTACAAACTTCTAGAAACATTCCAGAATCTAGTGATTCTTGAAAAATCATTCTTAATACCGGTACGATTACTTCAGCCACTTCTTTCAGAACACTGAGGAGTGCAACATCTGGTCCAGGTGACTTTTGTACTATCAAACCTTTCATTTACTCAAGACCCTTTTCCCTAGTAATGGTTACTTCGCATACATAATGTCACCTGACACCTGGAACTTCCAACATATTGCTGGTATTTCCACTGTGAAAACTGATGCACACTACTTATTGACTTCCCTATCCACTCTTGGCTCTCTTTTACCCTTTTTGTATCTGATCCACTTATAACATTATTGTCTTACTTAGCTCTTGCGAGTAATGGAAGTGCAGGGAACAGTTAAGTCTGATTCACTGCTAGACAGGCCCTGCTGTTGAAGACACTCCAAACTTCATTTCTGAATCTCACTGCCAGATAATTGCAGCATTTCTGGGGTTTCAAAGATTGCGTGGTAACAGAGAATTTCGGGTTTTAGAAGGACAGCCATCAATTTCCAACTGGTTTTCTGGTCTGCAGAGCAATGGAGATGAAGGGTGTGTCCAAAATCTGTTTTCGATAGCCGAGCGCAGAACATTACCAGTGTTGAGAATGGCCCCGCAGCAGGAGACAGCTCATTGTGAAGAAAATTGTGGTCTGTTTGGACTAATCAAAGTCTGGGCTGTGGACAAATGGTGAATTTCGTTTTCCAGAAGTATGCTTTAGCTCCTTCTTTGTGGAGATGGCGCAGAGTCTTTCAGGAATATAAACGAACAGGAGACAAACACGGATGGAAAGAAGGCTATTAGGAGTATGATTAATGTGAATCCCAAGGCATTTCAACACGGTGACGAGAACACACTAATCCGGCAGCGTTTCAGCAGGTCTGGTAGCATCCAGGGAGGGAAATGAATAATCAATGTCTGGGCCGAGTCTCTGAATCAGAAAACGTGCTCATCGATACAATCTCTTGCAATCGAGGTATTCAATCACAAGCAATACCCTGCTGAATCTTTTCTGCACCCTCTTCAGGACAAATGCATCCATCCGGTCGTATTGATACAAGAACTGCACACGCTATTCTAACCGGCCCAACCAGCTTATAAAGTTGTCAAAAGACCTCCCTGAAAGTGTATTCTGTGCTGCAGGAAATGACATCGAAATGTTAACAATTGCCTTCACACATTGCCTACCTATGTCGCTACATTCACTGACCTTCGGATTTATTAAAAGTTGAAAATTCACTGTCAATTTATTATCAAAGTACACACTGTCACCATATACAAGTCTAGGATTCAATTCCTTGTGAACTATCTGGACAACTGGTTAGAACAATGACCAGGTGAAATAAATCAGATAGTTAATAATAGAGTGCTTCTCTGCTTGTCGACTTGTGAACAGTGGTATCTATGGATGCAGGATCCACTGATTATTATCTGTATTAATAGTTTGGCAGATAAGGTTGTCAATGTTCGTACGTTTGCAAATGCTACCGGAATTGCTGGTACATTGGACAATGAAAGGGATCATAAGGTATAGGAGCAGAAATAGGCCATCTGCCCATTGGGTGTGCTCCAGCATTCAATCATGTCGGATCCTTTTTTTTCTGCTCCACCACCACAGTTCTCGATCTTCCCTCCGTAACCTTTGATGCCACGTCCAATCAAGAACCTATCACTCTCTACCTTAAAACAACTAACGACCTGGTCTCCACAGTTGCATGTGGCAACAAATTCCACAAATTCAGCATACTTCGGCGTCCCTTTATCCTGAGGCCGTACCCGTTTGTCCTAGACTCTCCTAACATGGTAAACATCCTTTGAACATCTACTCTGTCAAGGACATTTAAACTTATTATAAAATTACAATGGTACCAAGATGAGCGTGGCAAATGTGACAAGGAATAAACACACTTGGATGGTTGGTCAGAATAATTTCGGTTTGCTGTCCATAACTGAACTGGATGAGAGGGTGGTTTGGGAGTAGGACTCTGGGGAATTGTCCTTCTGGAAAACTAATGTCCAGAGCATTGTTGTGTCGGTTTTAAAAGATTCAGATTCAGTTTATTGTCATTTCGAAACCACAAATGCAATGCAGTTAAAAATGAGACAACATTTTCCAGAATGATGTCACAAAAGCAGGTGACAAAACTGACTACACAAGAAAATCCACATAACGTATGGCAATCCCCAATCCAGTGTCCGGAGAGGCTGCTGCATATTAATATCGCTCTACCATCTTAGCGCGTCACCGGAAAGGACAAAACAAGTTACAACATATAGTTACAACAGTGCAAACAATAGCATAACTTATAAAAAAAAGTAAAAATAGTCCAAAGATGTTAAAAGACTATAAGTTCAAAAGAAACCACCACACATTTTCCACAAGTCCTCAGGGTCCCCGATAGACTCGTCACCCCACGCCGCCGGCAGTAGGGAATAACCCCGCTGTGGACTTCCACGGCGCCGCCCGACTCAGCCTCGCAGACACAGCACACAATGAAAGCTCCGTCGAACCCAGTCTCGCAGACACAGTACACACTGAAAGCGACCTGACCGCAGCGGACTCTGAGTCCGTCGAACCTCCGAGCCTCCTACCATCCCCTCCGGCACAGCTTCTCCGAGCATCATCCTCTGCCGAGCGTATTAAGACGCCCCCGCCAACGGCCATCGGCAACGCGACCTGTTCTTCCCAGCAGAGACTCGGACCTCACAGCAGCAGCAGCAACGAAGGTGGCCTTCATGGAGATTTCCAGATGTTCCTCCGTGCTCCCACGTCCGTTTTTCATCCGATTATGATTGCGCACGGCACCTATTACTAGGGAAAAGTGTCTTGAGATCGGGAGAAAATCCGTGTTTTGTAGCTAAAGGTCGTTGAACACTAAGATTCGAGACATGATTGGTTTGCTGCGTAAAGTGACAGCAGTGGAGACGAGGCATATTCGAGTTAGTCTCTTACTTATCCTTTTTTATATATTCACAGCTACAGGATCTGCAATCTCTGATTTCCTGGCACAGTGGGAAGAATATCGACTGTACCAACTGACGAAGTTCTACAGGGACAGACTGAAACAAACGATTGAAGGGAGGGTTGAAAGACTGGGTTGGATTTTGACAAAGGAGGGACATTTCAGTGCACAAGAAAATGAGGTGAGTATTTAATGTATTGTCACATAACTGTTGATATCAGAGGGAACAGTGATAATCGCTTGCATGTTCTACAATTTCTACGTGACTCTGAGAATTATATCTCTGGCTTGTCTCAAGCAGATCTGGTTTGAGCTGTAAAAACCTGTTAAAGTGGGGAGCACTGGGAACTACAGGTTTAGCGTACCCTTTTCCTCTCGTGTCTGCTGTATTTATCTTTGTGATAGAAGAGCAGGACTGCGTACCTAGACAGTAGAGCATGCATTCGGTCAAAAATAAACCACATCTTATCAGGGCCATCCATCAAATTCAGCTGAGCTCATTACCCCACTGATAAGGAGACTACCCACTGAATCTTGGACCTGCGTTAAGGCAAAGGGACGGTGAGAGCCTGTGCAGTCAAATTCTGCATTCTTGCAGGCGAGACAGGTTAGAATGAGTAATCTCACATCACTCTTTTCCAGCGTAGACAGAACAGGGTGGTTCCAAAAGGACGCGTAGGACAGTCTGCATGACCCATCTAACCCGGATATTCGGTTTGACGATGGGTAACTGAATGACGCACAGAAAGTGTGTTTCAAGCTTCCTACGCACTCTCTGATCACCGCCTTTCACCGCACTCCCGCTCCTCCCCCTCCGTCATCACCCAGCACCCAGTCAAGGGAGGAGCCTATGCATGTGTGGCGCATGCGCCTGTGTCAGAAAAAGCAAGAGCAGCGCAGAGGAACAGGTTTCTGCTTCTGGTGAGGCTATACAGGACGTTTCGAGGCAGTATGTCCCAACCGTCCAGTAAAACAGGACACCCGTCAGCAGAGAGGGAAGTCCTGACGGGTCCTATTTGTATTTCGTCAACTTCCTCTAATTGTGTAATGGTCGCTGCCTCCTTATCTTGGGGGTCTTGAACCCATGACTTCAAGGAGCTTAACAACTCCGCTCCAACCATTAAAATCCTAGACATTTTCAAAGCTCAAGACTAACGACCAGAGACTGGACGGTCGACATCTGCACTTCAGCAACAAACCAGCATTCTAACAAAACAAAACCCATAAACTTGTGCTCGAAGGCGACCATCGTGAAGAAGTCTTGTTTCTACCTGGCTAGGTCGCCTGAACAGCCACTGGTACTTCGTCTCCGCTGGTAATCCCGGTATAAAGTACGAATCAATTAGTCTCTGAAAGCACTCAAAGAGTGGGAACTGGCATCCCTGTGTATCAATCAGCTCAAGCTCCGTTCCATGAATCCTTTCCTGTGTCAGCTGAAGATATGAACCTGTCTGGGAATAAGTATGGGGAAATTCTTCACTTTTTCAGTAAATAAAGTAAGGCTAATTCCATACCCCCACACCGGACACAGGACTGTGCCACGGTCCTGCTACCTGGGAAGTCGCCCTCTCCATGGCCGGCGCTTTACACTTTTTCGTCATGAATCGGTGGGCACAGAGCAATACGTCAGGGAGGCATTATCCAAGGTTTTTTTTGTTGTTTTTTTTGCGTCTGTCAACCTGGTCAGCAGAATATTCTTCTCTGGGAGCAGGAAAGATGACAACTATTGTCGTTGCATCGATTATCGGTGCCTGAACAACACTGAAGAACAGCTACTCTTTTCCCCGGCTGGCTATATACTGAACGCATCCAATGTTAAAAAAGACCAGAGTAAAGATCAGACAGTTATAGAGTTTCCAAGACCAGCTACAATCAAACAGGTGCGGCACTTTATGCGGGTTGCAAACCTTTATAGCCTCTTCTTCCGGAATTTTGGCTGTATTGCGGCTCCCATAAATGCACTCACCAGGCACATCACAGTTATTCATAGCCATTGTCGGCATTGGAACTGTACTCTCTCAGCGCTCTTTTGCGGATAGCCTGCTCCACCCGTGTGTATCTCCTTTTCGTCGCTTGACTCCAGGTCCGAGAATCTACGATGTTGAAATCGGGAACCTCTGGTTGTCAGGGAATAACGGCGACACTGCCTGGAAGGGGCAGAACATGCTTTCTTGGTCTGCACAGATCGTAAGGATCTCTTCTAAACTTAGGATGCAAAGAGACTCATCTATCTTCAAGGCCGGTGAACTCACTTCTTCGCACAGATCAATTCCAGCCTCTGCTATACTCTGGGTAGCCAAAATACACTCTTTCCCGGCAGTTCGTACATAGGCGATATCTAAATCAAGTGACATCTTGTCAAAATGTGCGCTTAAGTCCAGGTGGATCACAGCCATCATCAACATTTCCTGGAAACATTCTCGAAAAAACTCTATAAGACACGACTTACCATGCAGGAATCTGACAACTCATGACACCAGAAATCACTAGATTGTCCTAAAAGGGCAGATAAAGAACAGACCGGAAAAAAAGAAAACTGTTGACTTGCTAAATATCTACCTAATGATAACCACGAACATGGTATTTCCCGCTACTCTCAATGGACCTCACGAACACTGATGGTCATATCCAAGATCTGACCTGTTCAGCCAGGAATGGTATTAGAAAATTAAATGAGCTACAACCGAGAGAGACTCTGTTCTCTTTGGGACTCACTGCAGCTGTTTATAATAGACAGGTATTATCTCAGCAAAGAGGAGTCGTCTGTAAATATGTATGCTCATCCATAAATTCATCATCTGAAGTCTTCGAATTTAGTGTTACGGAAATTATATCTTTAAATCTCTTTCACGACTGTAACTCCTCAGACCTAGTTGTAGTGAAACAGGGATTATTTCCCTTTATTTAATTTTTTTGTGATTTATTTTTTATTGAAGTTCATCATGAAACAAACAGTTCCATTAGCTGTATTTCAGACATTGTACATATATATCATATAATCATATATATCACAAATCTCCACAAAGTATTTTTCTGAGGTATACACTTATAGAAAAGAGCGGAAAGAAAAAAAAACAAGCAAAAGGAAAAAAAAACTATGTTCAGGTAGGGAGTGATCTTTTTTTTTACAACATATTCATTGATTTGTGAGAATAAAATCAGGCCTATGAAGCATTATGTAGGTAAACCATTTTTCCCAGTATGAGTCAAATTGTCCCAGCTTATGATTAACAGATGCTGTTATCTTCTCCATTTTTGTAAATGTCCATTGTAATTTCCATCCATGCATTAAAAGTTGGGCTCTTCTGTGATAACCATTTCCTAGTAAGAGTCTTTTTACCAGCCACCAACAGTATATTCATTAAATATTTATCTCTTTTCAAACATTCCTGAGGTATATATCCAAAATATATGGTTTACTCTCTAAGGGTATTTCAAAATAAAGATGTTTTGTAGGGCATTGTGTATCCCCCTCCAATAGTTTTTGATAACAGGGCTGTCCCAAAAAATAGAATAATGATTTGCATTTTGATTTCCACAATTTCTCCAGCAAACAGGGAGAATACGATCATAATGGGATTTCTGCGCGGGTGTAATAAAATATCTTATCAAGTTTTTCCATTCAAACTCCCTCCATTTCTGTGAACTGGTACACTTCCATTGATACCTCCGTATTGTTGTCCATTCTTCCTCAGATATAATTATCCCTCCTTCCTTCTCCCATTTTGTTTTAATGTAGAAGTCGAATGTGTTTTAAGATTTGATAACTCCTTATGCATGCTTGAAATGATTCTACTACCATTATCTGAATTATATGCTTTTCTAAATAGCCCTATCAAGCATGTACTTGCCTTGGTTACATTTTTTAACGTCTTATTCACATATTGTCGCATCTGTAAATACCGATAAAAATCTTGTTTTTCTAATAAGTGTTTCTCTTTCAGCATTTCAAAACAGAAGAGTGTTCCTTCTTTCATTATGTTGCAAAGAACTGTCATTCATTTAGCTGTCCAGTCCTTAAATCTAGCATCCAATTTATTTGGTGTAAAATCCGAGTCATATGCACACCATTTAAAAATTGCAATATCTCCCTCTAGATTATATTCTTTTATAGTAGTTGTCCATATTTTAAGAGTCAATTTCACCCATGGATTATCAATAGTATTTATATACCTTCGCAGGTTGTAATCAGCCATAATTGCTTGTATGGGGATAGAAAGTACCCGCTCCTCAATGTTTTTCCATTGAGCGCCATATGATGGGTTGCAACAACGTATGGAAGCTCTCAACTGAGCTGCAAAATAATAATATCTAAGAGAAAGTAGGCCCCATCCCCAGTTTTCCTTTGCTAATTGCAAAGTTTTGAGACGAACTCTAGGCCGTTTGCCCTGCCAAATATACCTCGATAACATCTTGTTCGATTCATTGAATTGATTTTGATTAATTTCTATTGGTAGGGTCTGAAAGAGATATAAGAGCCGGGGCAGTACATTCATTTTAATAGAATCAATCCTTGAACTGAGACTGATAAATAAATGAGTCAGGTTCCATCTTGCCATATCTTCCTTAATTCTTTTTATATAAAGGCTGATAATTACATTCTGATAATTTTGCCAAATCTTTTGACATAATGATGCCCAAATATTTGAAAGACTCTGTGTGCAATGCCCAGAGGTATCTACTTTCAATTTCTCTTGCTGGGCTATAGTAATATTAAAGTAATTGGGTTTTTATCTATGTTGATCTTGTATCCTGATAATTGACCGTATTGTTCAAAGGATTGCATCAATTTAGGTAAAGAGTATGTTGGTTGCTCTAGATTCTCAACATTTTTAAAGTTACCCAGGCCTTATGGCTCTTCTGAAGGGGGCGAGGACAGTATTTGGGAAACGCCCGGTATCCTTCTACTATACTTCTCTCGGCCTCCTTCCGTCTCCTACCTTCTCGATTTTTGCACTATTTCCCAAGCGAAGCGGGATAATTCCTCTGCCAAGCTTTTCCTCGGTTTGATCACGCTGATGGGCAACCCTCTGGCCTCTTCCACTGTCTGGTACAACCGCGTCCCGTCGTCATAAATGACTCGAAGTTTAGCAGGGTACGGAGTTAGAAATCTAATCCTTTTGTTTGCTTTAGTACTCGCTTTACTTCAGAGTTTTCTTTACGTTTCTGCAGGACCGCGGGAGGGGGGTAATCTTGGTTGAAATATATTAATTCTGTCGCATAGAAACACCCTCTTCTTACCCCAGGCCCTTCGTAGAATTTCCGCCTTGGTACTGTACCGAGAGAATTTAATTATTATTGAGCGTGGCCTATCTTGGGTAGACTTCGGGGCTAACGCGCGATGCGTTCTTTCGATTTCCAGCTCCATAGTCGAGGGAAGCTCCAACGCGTCCCGCAGCAACTTTCCGAAAAACTCCGTCATAGACGAGCACTCCACTCCTTCGGGAACGTTGTATATTCTGATAATTTTCCTCCGTGATCTTCCCTCCAGGTCAAACAGATTACCTTCTTGGTGATACAATATCTTTATTGTCTTACTCCGTATCCGTTCCACGTTTTGAACGCGATCTTCCACCTTCTCAATTCGAGTCTGTGCCACCGCTATTTTTTGATTGACGATGGTGAGCTCTGACTTAATATCATGTAGCTGCTGCTTTATTATTTTCTGGAACTTCCTTATCTCTTTCAGAATTTCGATCATATTCGCAGCTTCGCCTGAACGAGGCCCAGCGTCCGCCTCGCTCGGACTCGGTCGGGTAGGAGAGCCGCTCGCTGCACTCCACTGGGCCGCAGAGTCAGCAGTGTCGTTCTTTTTTTAAAATTTCCATTCCTTTTCCTCATTCTTGCCCCTCTTTTCAGTTCAGTATTTGATGGGTTAACGGGGCTTAATATGCGTTTTTCCGGAGGAGCTAGTGACTTAAGTTGTCATTCCCGACGATGACGTCTTCGGAACCCCGGGATAATTTTCCAATGCAGTGGAGCCTCAGGAAATTATGAAGCTTCGTTCCATGATTATTGTCCATTATTCCTATTATGGAATATCTTTCCATTTCTCTTCTGATAACCTAGCTTGAAGGTCAATCATTCTAACTCCAGAATATCATGGCAGTTTTATTTTCTTTTTTGTTCTCAGAACACAATTTCTAAGACCCATCCATTTTTAGTTGCATATTCGATGGCATTCCATTCATCGTACGATAATATAGTTGAAGCTGTCTAATTTAGAATTCCTCAGCTGATCAAAAAGCCAATTCCTGCATTGAGGAAGTGACATAGTTCTAGAGCATTAGTGACAGGCAGTAAACATCTGAATCCCGGGACAGTTACATGGACATTGTGTTGTTTTCACACGTCAGTCATAAGACCAGAAGGCATAGAGGCATGACTGGTCCAGTCGGCCTATCCTCCATTCCATCATTGGTGATTTATTATCTCTCTCATCCACATTATCCTGCTTTCTCCCGGTAAACGTTGCCGACCTACTAACCCCTTTTTTAAAATATACACAATTATTCGATGCCCACAGCAATCTATGTAAATAAATGCTACAGATCGCTACCCTCGGGTAAGGGCGTTCCTCCTCATCTGTTCTAAACGGGCCTCACTGGCTCTGTCTTCCGGTTCTAGAGTCCCCATTATATTAAACGTCCCCATTGTAGTCAACGTCGTCTCACATCTGTTCTGCCTGCATCTTTCAACATTCCGTCGGTTTCAATGACGTTCGCCCTATATCTTCTAAACTCCACTGAGTACAGACGTAGAGACACACATCGCTCCTCATATATATTTTACTTCAGGCATTATTCTCTTGATTCCCTTCAGAACGTTCTCCAATAGCATCATATTTTTTCATAGATAAGGCTACCAAAACTGATCACAATACGAAATTGAGTTTCGGAGAATGCCAGAATATTACAACATTTGTCTAATATTCTAATACTCACAAAATAATTGCTAACTCTGTATTTGCCATTCTCAACACCGACTGAATCTATAGGGACCGCTGCACTCGGTCTCCCGAGACACTTTGCAAATCTGAGTTCTGAATTTTCTGCCAGCTTTGAAAATACTCTACGTCGTTATTACTTCTATGGAATTCCATGTCCATATATTTCCTTATACTGTCTTCTAACTGGCACTGCTTTGTCCATTTTTTCAATCAGTCATTGTGTTTCTATGATCTCCCGACATTCTCAATGCGTCCTGATCCTCTATTTATCTTCGGATTTTCCGCAAACTTGGCCTCAAAGCCATCATTCTGTGGACAAAATCGTTGACATACAATGCGAGAAGAAATGGCTCCAAAACCTACCCCTGCAGAATACAACTAATCATCGGCATCCAAGAAGAAAAAAAAATCTCTTTATTCCCACTCTTTGCTTCCTTTCAGTCAGCCAAATTTCTAACTCGAAATAAACACGGACTCTTTATCCTTGCTCATAGCTTTCCTGTTACACGATTGGTTTTTAATCTTGTTAAGCAGCCTTGTGTGTGGCAGCTATACAAAGGTCCCATGAAAATCCAAGAAAACAACCTCCTCCGACTCTCCAATGTCAATCCTCCTTTCTATTCCCTCAAATATTTTCCAATAGATTTCTCAGTCAAGATTACTCCTAAAAGATTTTGCCCTATTTTGTCATATGCCTCCAAATACCCTGAATTTTTACACTCAATAATTGACTACAAGCATCTTCCTAATCATTGATAAGGCTAATTTGCCTATTTTTCTTTACTTCTCTCTCCTTCCTTCCTAAAGGCGTCAGGTGAAATTTAAAATTTCCAGCCATCCAGAACGATTCCAAAATCTAGTGATTCTTGAACGATCATTACTAATATCTCCACAATGGACCTTCATCTACCTCTTTCAGAGCCAATATGGTGTCGTCCATTTGGATTACGTGGCACGTCATTCTTTAGTACCTTCTGCTTCCCAAGCACCTTCTCCTTAATAATTGAAATTACATTACAACTGCTCCCCCCTCTGCTAGCTCCTCCCCTCCACCGACATTCACAAATTTCTGATACATTTTTAATGTCTTCTGCAATGAAAACTGATGCAAAATACTTGCCGTACTAATATCTTCTGCCAATTCCTTGTCACTCGTTACTACCACACGATCCATATTTCCCAGCAGTCCGATACCTACAATAGCCTCGGTTTCACTTCTTACATATCTGAAAAGCATTTTGAGAAGTTCCTTTATATTATTGGGAACCTTACATTCATATTTCTTGTTTTACCGCGTTGCGACATTTTTGTTGCCTTCAGTTGATCTATAAATCTTCAACGTCCTCCAGCTTTCCACTGCTTTTGCTATATTTGATGCCCTTTACTGTGTTTTTTTTTGCTGGCTTACTCGCTAACCATGGATGTTCATCCACCCATTCGAACAACCTTCATCTTTGGGATGATCTATCCTAAGACTCCAGAAGTGCTCCAAGAAACTCCAACCATTCCTGCCCTTCCGTCAGCCCTATCGTCTTCCAAATTAACTTTGACCAGGTCCTTTCCACGCCTTTTTAAAAAAAATTCTATTTATGTACGATATATCTAACTTAACATTCTCCCTCTCGAACTGCAGGGTGTGCTCTATCATATTATGCCTACCTTAAGCTCCCGAATCAAATACAGTATAGCTAACAACTCAGAATACAGATCCACCTTTCCCATAGTGGCCTCAATCACAAACCGCCCTGCATGTCGTAGGCTACTAAAAAATCCCTCTCTTAGAATTCAGCACCGATCTAATTTTCCAGATTGAAATCCGCCGTGACTATTTTAACGTTGATCTTTTTGCGTGCATTTCCCACCTACGGTTGTAATTTGTAACCCGCGTCCAATCTACAGCTCAGAGGCCTGTATATAATTTCCATCCTGGTCATTTCACCTTTGTACTTTCTACCCACCCGCAAGGTTTTTAAATCGTGCGATCTGTCACCGGTAGAGTCAACCTAAACCAACCTACTATCTGCCTAACATTTCGATAATATATGTAATCCTTGGATGTAAGCACACAACTATTGTCTCATTTCAGCCACGATTCAGTGATGCCCGCCTCATTCGCTTTCCGCTGCCTTGCGTTGTTGTTGTCACATGTTGTTGCTGTAATGTTGAACGTTGAAAGATCAAGGAGATTAATCACATTGTATCTACTGCACAAGGCTTGTAAAGCCCTATTCTTATACCATATTCATTTCGAATTTCTTTCAGTCAATGACAAAATCCAGAGAATTACTGTATGAGGCGGCTGCCCAGTGACTGCACCTGGTCTGCAGCTTTACGGCCAGTGAACATGTACTTTCCCCGCATGCTCCATTTGTCTGTCTGCTACAATAAATTCATTGTTTCTCTTTTATAGAAAGTCACTGAGCTGACAGAGAAGGGAAACCGGACAGAGAGTTCCAGTCTCTTCCTCAGTTTGGTGATGGGAAAAGGCTCCCAGACCTGGAGGGTCATGTGGGAATCCTTTGTGAAAATGAGGACAGAGTTACCGGAGTTGGATAAAATACTGAAGGAAGTACAGGAGCTCGGTACGTTAAAGCCACACACTGGTCCCAGTCACATTGAGATTTGTACTTTTAATTGTATTAGGTCTGTTTTCATGAAAGCTTTTGATTTAAACAGGCTCTGATCCACAGGAATACATGAACATCGCCCAAGGTTCATCTGAGTTACCCACTCAACTGATAGGTGAGTGATGAAATGCACAGTTCAAACCACCTCTTAAATGTTAAACTGTGACTTGACAGAACCTGGGAATCAAAATTAGTCAGAATCAGATCTAATATCACTACCGAATGACGTGAATTTTTTTAACATTGAGGCAGCAGTACAATGCAATGCGTGATAGTAAGAAATAATGAATTACAGTAAATAATTCTACAGTTAAATATATAACTGAATAATTAAATTAAAGATAATCCAACAAAAGAAATCTTATTAAAAAGTGGGGGAGTGTCCATGGGTTCAATGTCCATTTAGGAATCGGATGGCATAGGAGAAGAAGCTGTTTCTGAACCATTGAATGTGCACCTCATGGCTTCTGTACCCCGTCCCTGACGGTAACATTGAGGAGAGGGCATGTGCTGAGTGATGGCGGCCTTTCATAATGGTCGCTGAATTTCTGAGACATCTTTCCTTGAAGATATTTGGATAGAACGGCAGCTAGCACTCATGGTGAAGCTGAATGATTTTACATCACTTTATATCTCCAGTTAAACAAAAAAAAACAACAACTCTGGGTATCCTCTTTTATATTATTGATCATATCCTTTGTTTTCATGTGCATATCTAAGAGCACCTTCAACACGGCTATCATATTTGCCTGAGTAACCATCCAGTCAGTACAATCCGGGTACACACCATGCTATGAACAAAACCAGCTAACCAACAAATACATAAATCTAAGATAAACACAAAGTACACTGCAGATGCTGCGGTCAAATCTGGGAATGAAATGTCGAATACTAGAGGGCATTTGGTTAAGGTGAGAAGGGTACATTGAAAGAACCTGCAGGAATTTATAGATTTATGTACAAACAAGCTGGAGGAACTCAACATGTCGGGCAGCATCTGCGGAAACGATCAGTCAACGTTTAAGGCCGAGACCCTTCGTCAGGACTGAAGGATGGGGCAGGGGCCCTATAAAGAAGGTGGGGGAGGGTGGGAAGGAGGAGGCTGGTAGGTGCCAGGTGAAAAACCAATCAGATGAAAGATCAAGGGGTGGGGTGGGGGAAGCAGGATGCAGATAGGCAGGAAAGGTGAAGAAGGTATGTATGGGGCAAGCACTGTGGGTAGTAGAAGAAGGCAGAATCATGAGAGAGGTGATAGGCAGCTGGAAGAGGAGGCAGAGTGAAAGTACGTTGGGGAAAGGGAGCGTGCTCAACTTCCGGTAATTCCCTCCCCCCTCACTTTCTCCATCCCACTTTCACTCTACCTCCTCTTCCAGTTGCCTATTACCTCTCATGATTCTGCCTTCTTCTACTTTCGCCTTACATTCCTTCTTCACCTTTCCTGCCTATCACCTCGCTGCTTCCCCTCTCCCAACCCTTGATCTTTCCTCTGATTGGTTTTCCACCCTCCCCCACCTTCTTTATGGGGCCCCTACCCCCTCCTTCTTCAGTCCTGACGAAGCGTCTCAGCGCGAAACTTTGACAGCTCGTTTCCACCGATGCTGCCCGACATGCTGAGTTCCTCCAGCTTGTTTGTACATAAATCTATAAATTCCTGCAGGTTCTTTCAATGTACCCTTCTCACCTTAACCAAATGCCCTCCAGTATTCGACATTTCATTCCCAGATAATAAGTACTGGCTCTGTACTCTAACTTCCCCTCTCTCAATCTGATACACCTCTATCAGATCTCTCAAAACATCCACAGTGAACAAACCCAGTTTGTTTAACATCTCCTTGTTGCACATGCACTCGAATCCAGGCACAGACTGGTGAACATTTTCTTCATCCTTCCGGCAGTTTGAGATTAGATGTGAAATCAATACTCCATGTGTAGCCTACGGCCATACGACCTAGGAGCAGAATTGGGCTATGCGGCTCATCGAATTTCCTCTACAAATCCTCTCAACCCTATTGTTAACCCTTTTCCCAGAATTTTACATTCTTACAGGTCCTGAGTCAATCAACGTCTGCTTTAAATATATCCATTCACGTCCTCCACAGCCGACATCGGCAATAATTTCACATATTCACCACTCGATAGCAAAGAAATGTTTCATTATTTCTGTTGAGACCGGGCGCATTTCTATTCTAAGAATGTGCCCCCGGTCCGAAATTCCTGGATTATACGATACACCATTTGTGCCCACTATATATCTGACTTTCAATATTATATGGGTTTCAATGGGATATATCTTATTCTTGTAAACTCCTGCAGTAAAATTCTCCTTATTGGTTAACACTCTCATTTATGGGATCATTTCTGTAAGTCTGCTCTCTAATGATAGCAATCCATTTTTAATTTTTTTTTTAGAAATTGAATCCAGACCTGCTGAAAGATGCACTCATACACATCATCGTGATGTTACCGCGGTCAAGGGGTATTTCGGGTCCTTTAACATCCCACACGCTTGATCAACCCAGTCGTAATTGAAGAAGCCCCAATTTGTGTCTGAGTAATATTCTGTCTCGGAACACATCGCCTAATCCACAGCCATATCGAGGCTCACTTTGAAGCCGCTCTGTGCAATCCTGATAACATTCCTTTTCTTGGATCCTGAGAAGCCTATGCGGCTGTAGGCTATGCAAACACGCTGCAGCCTACCTCTGTGCGCATATAGAGTGCCTACCACTCTATGCTGCAGCACCCCACTAAGTAGTACTGGTACTTTGTCTTTTTCCTCCCATGGGCCTCCGCAGTCTGAAGCATCAGTTCCAACATGACCACCAGTCTAGTTGACTGACAGTAGCACTATGTCTGGCCTAAACAAGGTCGAACAGATGTGCTCAGGGAATGAGAACTGTTTTCCTTATTCTACTTTCAAATGCCAGTCCTTTGGTGTTCCCAGAAGGTCGGCAGACGCCTTAGGTTGGTAGCGAATCTTAACCCTCAGTAAAAACTTTGTTCAACGATGGCGTTTCGCCTGGGCGATGACTATGCGCAAGGTATCTTCCAATGTATTCAGCAGCAGATTGACGACAACTATGTTCGCCCTGTCCCAGGGCTTTTGAGCAGCAGCTGGTGTTTCGGACTTCGCCCAGCAGCCAAGTTTGTCTGGGCTTGTCAAGACGAAATAGACCGACTGATTCCAGAACCTGATCCGGTCAGTTTCAGCTCGCAAAATTTCCCCTAACAACATGTTACACTCCATTACTTGGTCCAACTTCTCCACGTATGCCATCAATCTTGTTGGTACGTCGCTCCTCTTCCTGCTGGAACAACTGGAGCCTCGCTCTTCCATGCACTTTACCATAGCGGACTGTTGGGAAGCAAACCAAGCTCACCAGCCCCGCATCCCACTGAGCCCACCAGCACCCACTGGCGCACCGTGTTTCGGCTTGTTCAAGATTATCCTACCCCTCCTTAGCTCAATGCCAGTATGTGAGACCTTCGGGTAATTGGGCTCTCTGTATCGCACCAATAAAACTTCGCTCACATTGTTCATGGAGAGTTTCAGTTTATTTTGCTTCCCCTAAAGGCGATGCTGGTTAGGTACCGAGGCAGATATAACTGTCATCCTAGGTACCAGCTGATATTTCCCCCTGTTGACAGTGGGATGTTAGAGACTAGCAGAGCCCACTGGATCAGAGGGAAGTTATCATGCTGGTAAATCCAAGCCTTGAATTTGTTTGGCAGCCCTGACTTATTAACAGCAGTCAACCGTTGCTGCAGCTCTTCTCCAGCTGCTTTGATGGACGCGGATGCTTGAATGCTGTAGTCTTCAATGGATGCTGGTAAACGCCTTGACTGAGTTTTTCACCGGCTTCTCATATAGGCTTAGAATTTGGGCACCTCCCAGATTAAAGCTGACTTTGTCAACCACCTGTCCTGTATTAAGTACTAAAAATCTTGACTTCTTAGGATTGAAAGTCATCCTTACCCAAGCGTGAGCTTCTCCAGACCCTGGCATCCTGCATCCTGGCACTGACCCTGTTCTTACAGTCAGGTCATCCGTCAATGGACTTTTCGATGATTGACGGACGCCAGACGCGACTAAGTGTCCTGGACCTCTGCTCTGTACTTCTTCTGAGTTGGGGAACATGGTCGTCGCCAAGGGGAAGAGTACCACAGACACTGTACATCCTTCTCCAGTCGATGCCAATCAATTGTGACCGTCCCAGAGCTGACTCATAGACTCATAGACTGCAATTACTGTAATAGTCCAGAAAGAGTTCCCAGTCCTGAATATGACATGGTTGTACATGGAGACTTTAACTATCTAATGCGGTAACTGCTTAGTTAAGAGATACTCCATTCGGCGTTGGGCAACCACGCTGAAAAATTCCTCCATTCAACGGGTAAAATTACTCGAAACTGCTCCATGCTCTTGATGTTCCCCTATTTGGAAATCGAGTTACTTTCTGTGAATCTGCATTGGTAGGCCATTCTCAGATTACTACGAATATGATCGAAAGAGTTTTTTTTAAAGCTTCAATCTTACATCCTTTTTTATTGTCTTCCCAATATGAATACTAAAATTACACATGCCAATTATAACTTTAATTCCCTGGGTGTCTCTATCTCAGAGGACCTGTCCTGGACACGTCGTATAAATATATTTCCGAAGAAAGCACAATAGCGCGTATGCTTCTTCAGGAATATATGGAGATTCAGCATGTCATTGAATACCCTGGGAAACTTCTATAGATGAGTGATTGAAAGTATATTGACTAGCTGCATTACGGTCATCTTTTCTTACCGTAATTCACAGTTTAATTATTACGTACTACAAAGTGCCGGTACTGCAGAACAAGTACACTCACTCTGAAAGAACCTTTGCCCTATTATCCCCTGTGTGGTTGAATGAAATATATCTTGAAATATATTCATTCGTGGGCAATGTGCATTTTACGCTCCTTCAGCAGTAAAGTCACAACAATTAATTCAAATATTCAGAATGTTTTCAAAAGGTTTAGACATGAAAATTAAACATAATGAAAGGTTCCATAGAGTTTGTACAACATAAAACAGAGCGGGATACTATAGTCAACCAGTGAATGAACGTGAAACATATACGTGCATGTGTTCAAAACACGCACAGCAAATATATCATAGGCGATAAAGGGAAAGCATTCACGAGAATACAACAAAAGCAATATATATTGCCGCTATACCCATATTAACATATTCTGCTGTTATAAAATCTTGGCTGGAAATGGATAAGGAAATTTACAAACAAAAAATAAGAACTGAAATGACAAACTTTATAAAATCCGATGTACACTTGATCGCACTTAGATTAACACTACCAATGACAAAAAGAGGCAGTGGATTAATAGGAATTAAACTTACACAAACGCCAGATAAAACTCCTGAGGATATAATTTCATCAGCGAAAACAGGACTCGGCACTCAATACAAGCATATGCAATTCCGATATTAACACAATACGCATAGCAGATTGAAATCTATCAATGAAAATGATCGGAAATACGATGAACAAGAAATTCTCTAGAACACCAACAGGGTATACATTGTCCCAATAGTAATATCTTCCGCTGGCATCATGCCAAAGTGACTGTATTACACGATTCAACAATTAGGCCTACAAAGCAATAATTATGCACGTCACAAAAAAAGTCCGGAAGTTCCGAGCAATTGAGAAATGAGTATTCTTGTCAATATTTGTACCTGAGGGTGTAGCAGCTAGAGCTGAGAGAAAAAAAAAGTATTTTACTTCTAATGCACTTTTCACACAGACGATGTTGCTGAAACTACATCGCATTTGGATATTCTGCAACCGAAAAATGAAAGACAAAACGATGTTAGCATTAAGCAAAGTTCAATTAAAAAAGATTTCGAGCTGTCGTTTTAGAGACAACTGAGTTTGTATCGCTTACAGAGTACTTTGAAACCTTTTAGTCATCCTATAAATACTTGTTTGTGTGTGTGTGTGTGTGTGTGTGTGTGTGTGTGTGTGTGTGTGTGTGTGTGTGTGTGTGTGTGTTTATGTGTGCCTTCTCATAAGACTTGTGCACCATAATGTAACTTTAGGTATTGAAATTTGCCGTTCAGGCCGTTGTTCAGATAACAGCGGACCTGGCATTTATATTTTAGATGTATACCTTATTGTCAATGCTGTTTCCATGGACTCATATGCTTTGTGTTTCCTTGTACAATTTCAATGTATCGATGTGATTGATCGATAAGGATAGCGGGAAAAAAATATTTTTCATTGTATCTCTGTACATGTAAAACAATTTACCGATTTATTGTCAATAATATCATGCCCCACAACTCCGTTTCTCGACTAGTCAGTATCAGTTACCAAGACTTTACCACTCTCTCCCTCAAACACGCATCACTGAGACACCGTGTGGACTCTCCCATTCATGATGATACACTTTCATCTTTCCATCCTTTCATCATCCCAGCAATTAAATTCTACCAATTATCTGACCTGCCCTTCCCATGGGTTATCGATCGGAAACCTCCGTAAAGCTCTCCACAGACACTGCCCTTCTTGACAACTTCACACATATTCTGCTCCTGCTTTCATGCCCTAAGCCGTGGGCATCCGCAAATTCCAAGTGTGCAGCTTTGCCAAAATACACGGAGCTTTCTCGCAATCTTTCCACACCAGATCAAAAATAACATAATCTTTTAATGATAGAAGCAATGATTGAAACAATGGTAACATGTTGTTGCAAATAAAAACGTCCACAGCAGCGCAGGCGGGATTGCAATGGGATATCAGGGGAATATTCACCTTCACAACAAATTAGTAGAAGATTATGAGGAATCGATATTTGCTGGGAGCAATCGCTGCTGTTTCAGGTGTCTCTGAAAATACTACTTTCTGACCTAATTTCCATGGAAACATTGAGTTAATTAATGTAATCTCAAACACTGAATGTTGAAATGCAGTTATGAAGTTCCTTGTCAGATTAGCCATTTAACATTTTGACTATGTCCTCTGTTCCCATGGAAGATGTTCAGCAGAAACACAGAGAGACTCTGCAGGAGCAGACTGAAACACTGAGAGTCAATGCGATCCTGACGAGGGAGAGGATTTTCCAACTGGTTGATCGATACGCTGAGCTCACAGTCATTTCCACTGTTGGAGATCGGAGACTACTGGACAATGAGCTGCTGGCAAGAGGTAGAGCCCACAAGGAGTGGAGAGGGAACCGCGTCCGAGAAGAGATGGAAAAGATCCGGACTGATCAGTTATTCCAAAGCAGCTTTTTCCGGAGTAAATCGAAAGCTGGGAGTTCAGCAGCGGTGGCCGGAGTCGCGGGAATCGGGAAAACAACAATGGTACAAAAGCTTGTCTATGACTGGGCCACAGAGAAAATATACCACAAATTCCAATTTGTCTTCAGTTTCAAATTCCGGAATTTGAACTCAATTAACTGCAAAATGAACCTGAGGGAATTGATTCTGCATCAGTATCCTTACTTTGGAAAGATCATGAGAGAGGTCTGGAAAAATCCAAAGGGACTGCTGTTTATATTTGATGGTTTGGATGAATTCAAACACAGGATCGACTTTGCTGACAGTCGAAGATACACTGAACCTCAGCACCAGTGCCCAGATCCCGAGTGCCGGTGTGAAGTGACCGACATTGTGTGCAGTTTAATCCAGGGCAACCTGCTCCCAGGGTGTTCAGTGCTGGTGACCACCCGCCCCACAGCGTTACATTTATTGGAAAAGACAGAGATCAGTCTCTGGGCTGAAATCAAGGGATTTGTTGGTGAGGAAAGAAACAGATACTTCATGCGACATTTTGAAGATCAGTCGGTGGCAACAGCTGTTTTCAAACACGTGGAGGAGAACGAGATCCTGAACACCATGGGCTACAACGCTTCCTGCTGCGGTATCCTTGCTCTAGCACTGGCGCCCTTCTTTACAGAAGGATACATAGATCCGCACCAAGTTCCCAAGACCATTACTCAGTTGTATTCAAGCTATATTTACAACATCCTGAGAAAGTACAGTGGTGCGAATGAAAACGCCCGTGATGTATTACTTCGAGTTGGTCAGTTGGCCTTCACAGGAGTGTCCAAGAGGAAGACTGTGTTTACAGATGGAGATTTGATAACTAACAATCTGCTGCCTTCCCAGTTTCTCTCTGGATTTTTAATGGAGCTTTTTGAGAGAGAGGATTCTGCCGGGAGCGTGGTGTATACATTCCAACACATCGGCATCCAAGAGTTTATGGCTGCACTCGCACAATTCCTGAATCCATATCGCGGGGACATTCTGAAATTCCTCACGAAAGCGCACAATACGACACCTGGGCGATTTGAGGTGTTTCTCCGTTTTGTTGCTGGTCTCTCCGCCCCAGTGACAGCTCAGAGCCTGCTGGAGTTTCTGGGTCCATTTCCCCAGCAGACAACTAACCGGGTGATTGACTGGTTGAAGGAGGAGGTTAAACGCCAAAGTGGAAACACGGAGAGTGAAGCTGGTAAAAGGAGCCTCCTGACAACATTGAACTATCTACTTGAGTCTCAAAATCGTAAACTGACTCGGTCCACACTGAGATCTGTGCAAAAGTTTTCATTCAGTGAAATGCATCTTACCCCGATTGACTGTACGGTCCTGTCTCATCTCATTGGCATGTGTGGTACAATAAAATACCTCGACCTCACTCGCTGCCAGATTCAATGTGATGGAATGCAACGCCTGGCACCTGTGCTGCATAAATGCCAGAAGTTGAGGTAACTTGACTTATGTGTCATTATGGACTTATGGAACGTACCTTATGGAACATTCCATTGTGTTGCTTCAATGTAAAGGAATTTGGGTAAAACTATAGTAAAACAGATTGTGAAGAATTGTGATAAATGGCCCGGGATCGTTCAGTAATTCCCCCGATGAGAGTGTTCTGTGGTTCTTTGTGATGGTTTGTTGGAGAATTCATCTGATCAGCGAAAAATGGCCGTTGGTTTAATGGTAGTAAATGACAGGAATGGCCGTGTTTCTCGATGCCTGTGACATCCATTCACAATGCTCCTTCTCAATTACTGACACCCAGACCGAGACTGACTGCAGCAGCTTGGTCGGAGCTTCTTGCCTTCATTGAGAAGAGTGGCAAGAGACTTCCCGAGTGAGAGAGAGGGATATACCTCTGTGAGATCGCCGTCCCCCTGGGCTTCCCCGTGTGCTCAGTGGGATCTGTCTTCCCCATCAGAGCTGCCTGTAAGAAACATTCTTTCCCATCGAACTTCCTTCTGGGGCATCGCTCTTCACCATCCCGCCTTCTATGGGGTCCCTCTTCCCCTTTTCCATTTTAGTGTGAGTTCTTGCATGCCCACCCCACTTCCTCCTGTGGGAGCTCTCCTCCATCCCTCCCCCTACTGTTTGGCCGTACTTCCCTGTCTTTCTATCTCATATTGGATCTCCCGCCCTGTCCCTATTGCTCCTGTAGTGATCACTATTCACCACCCACCTTCCTACTGTGTGGCTCTATCTTCCTCCTTTCTCCTGTGAGCTGCCTCTTACCCATTTTCTCTCTCGTGAGTGAAGTCTGCTTGATAACCCACTTCCTCCTGTTAGAATTTTCATCATCCCCCTTCCTCCTGTTAGAATTTTCATCATCCCCCTTCCCCCTGTTAGAATTTTCATCATCCCCCTTCCTCCTGTTAGATCTGTCTTCCTCAGCCCCTTCCTTCTGTGGGGTCTCTCTTCCCCTTCCCATTATGCATCATCCTGTTCGCAATGCTGCCTCCTTTTAGGCGATCAGTCTTCCCACCAGTGTCCTCTTTTCGCCGTTGATTACGTGGAATCACTCTTCCCCATCCCCTTTTTCTGTGGAATCTCACTACCCCATCCGACTTCCTCCTGTTGGATATCTTTTTCCCATCCCTCTTCCTCCTGTATGATCTCTCAACCCCTTTCCCTATTCCTCCTCTGGGATCTCTCATCTCATCCCCATTCCTTATTTGGGATCTCTCTTTCCCATTCTCTTCCTCCTGTGGTATCTTTCTTCCCCACTGCTCCTTTCCTTCTGTTGGCTCTCTGATCCCCAGTCCCCTTCCATCTGCAGGATCTCTTTCCCCATGCCCCCTGCCTCGTGTGCGATCTCTGTTCCCATTCCTCCTTCCTGTTGGAAACTCCCTTTCCCATCCCATTTTGACCCGAGAGTTTTCTGCTCCACATCCACCTTTCTACTGTCGGATCTCTCTGCCCCATTTCCCTTCATCATATTGGATCTTCATCCCCATCACTTCCCTCCTGTGTGGATCTCCCTTCCTATTTAGTTTTTTTTTCTGTTTGGGATCTGTTTCTCCATAACCCAAGAATATTGTCTCACTCTTTACCCTTGACACTTCTGACCCTCTCAAATGGGGCAGAGAGGGAAGAAGAGTTCCCACAGAGTGAAGGAAATGTGGTAGGCAGACCCAATATTAGCAATTGGCTCATTTGCATGTTTACACACATTATTGCTCTGGAGCTGGACAGTCAGGGATAATGAGGGTGAGGGAATTCATCAGTGATTTTCTGATAGTTTTGGTGTTTCCTGAAGTGTCCGAGTTCTGAATTCCTCTTAATGCCCACGTTTCAATCACTTAGTTCACCGATTTCTCCGATTATATTTAGACTTGGGGAGAATACTCTGGGAGATTCAGGAGTGAAACTGCTGTCTACGGCTCTGAGGCACCGGAAGTGTAAAGTACAGAAGTTGTGGTGAGTACCAGACTCCGGGAGATCGTGTTTCCAGTCATCCTGTGTCAGCCACTGAACATGAATGTGATCAGTAATTGCATTACGGACAAACAATAGATATCTTTGCCGTCTCTTGTCTTTCTGTGTCCTTCACCATCATTCTCTCTCATCTCCAGGCTGTACAATGTCGGTCTCAGAGATTCTGGTGCCGAGGATCTTGTCTCCGCTCTCAGTACAATCCGATCACTGAATGTGCTGAACTTGAGTTTCAACTGGCTCACAGACCGATCTGTCCCCGCTCTCCGTCGTCTCATACTGACCCTCCCGAGTCTGAAGTGGATCGGGTGAGTGCTTGCATTAATGCCCAATGTGATAAAATATCAGTAGAACCGCGTGGTTTCTTCTGATATTTGACTGTGACTGTTGCTGAAGTGTTAACCCAGTTCCCTGTTATTGAAACTGTTCTGTAGTATGTTTATTTCCTCTTTAATCCTCCGTTTCAGGCTTTGGAGAAATCAGTTCAGTGAGACGGGGAAGCAGCAACTGATGTCTCTGCAGGATCCCAGACCCGGACTGAGAGTAACCATGTGAACAAATGAATGCGTCAACATCACCGTCCGCAGGATGGGAGCATTTTGGCCGATATCGAACTCCCTCAGCCATTTCACAGATTTAATTCCTTCGATCCTGTCTCTTGGTTTCTTCTGGGGAGGGGGGGCGTGGCGGTGGTCTGGGGTTGCTGTATAATTACACAAACATGAAGAGCCCTGGTCGGAGCTCAGCTTAGTCCACCTAGACCTCCAGTGTCCCGTGCTGGAAATATCCTGGGGAGAATTAGTTTGCTCACTTTGGAGAGGACAGTACAATCTGTAGTCTTTAACAATCACTTACAATGATGATAAATTGACAAGTACCTCGGGTGCGACCCTGGATCTGCAGTGTCCTCGGAGACTGCACTAAAATGGAATTTTGAGATCATCAGTTCCCTGATGCAGAGTGACGGTGAGAAGCAGGAGTGATTATTCAACCTGTCAGTGGTTATCGTCTCTCAGTTAATTGTATATGCCTGTGAGTGAATCGGGAGCAGATTATTTATTCCTGCACGTTAGCAGGTCAGACGTTGTTGAGTTTACATTTGTCATGATGAAATCAATAAACCGCTGTAACATCCTTTGTATCCTCTGTATTTCCCTATATTCTGCAGCATCGATACATTCGAGTGTATCATGTCCCTCCCAAAATAAATCATTTCTTCCTCTTCATCGTCTTTATCTGCCGTGTGGTATCACGTGGGCTGTCATGGTCTATGACCATTATTCTTCTTGACAATTTTTTCTGCAGAAGTGTTTTGCCATTTCAATCTTCTGGGCAGTATCGTTGCAGGACTGGTGACCCTACCCATCATCAACACTCTGAAATTATCCGCCTGGTGCCAGTATTTGCATATCCGATTATTTTAATATGCACCAGCTGCTGACAAGACAATCCAGGTCCTCTACTAATGACTTCATGTAACACTGAGTAGCGGAGGGGGGGATGAACAGGCGCCACAACTTGCCCAAGGATGATCTGCAGGTTAGCGGAAGAAAGATGGAATTTTAACAGTTTTAAGGCGCTCCTTCTTTCCACTAAACACCGCTTATATCTCTTTAACTTATAACTCTCCATGTACCGTTTTAAATGTTCCTTAAGTATCCCTAATGCTTCTGTCTAAACTAACACCCTCAGCACGCATTACGTAATCATAAAACCTGCCTCTGACATTTCCCCTAAACCTTCCTACAATCACCTTTAAAATATGCCTATCTTAAAATCTTTTAAAAGTCCATAGTGCATTCTCCTCTTTCAATCGCCCTAGGAAGAGCATTCCAGGGAACCATTACTCTGGAAATGAAAGTTGCACCTCACTTTAAATATATACGCAATGTTAATTGAAAATTTTAACCTGGGAAAAATATACACTCTGTCTACTCCATGTCTCTTGTAATCGTATAAACATTTATCATGTCTACTATCAACCTTCACTGCTGCAGAAAAAATAACACAAGTTTCTCCAACCATTCGCTATAGCACATGCCCTCGGCTGCAGACAAATTTCTGGTAAACCTCATCTGCACACTCTCCAAAGCCTCGGCGTACATCCTGTGATGAGACAACCCCATCCTGCTCGGATACCAAATGCTCCATTCGCAGTCCAATCACTCATTTTCCATCACACCTGCCAAATGAGTTCTAAACGCTCGATAACTGCTCCAGCAAAACTGCCCACAAGGATATTCTTCCGATTCCAGTTCCGGTGGAGCTAGTCCTGTATCACAGTTCAAAATGGGCGAAACCTATCCCAATGAGCAAGAAAACTGAACCCTTACCTTTGCACCCGTTCCTCAGTCAATTGTTTATTTTGTTTGACCATCCTATTTTTGGCCTTATCGGCGCCTGTCACTTGCAGGAATCAAAAAAGTGACTAGCCTGGTCCTCTTTTTGTCTATCTACATACCTCACAAATTCTCTCTTTAGGACCTCCTGTTCTTCCACAACTATGTCAGTGATGCCTAGATGTACCAAGACATTCCGCCTTTAGAGTGCTGTGCACTCGACCGAGATATCCCTGATCCTAGGAACTGGCAGGTAACAATAGACAATAGATGCAGGAGTGGGCTATTCAGCCCTTCGAGCCAGCTCCGTAATTCAATGCGATCATGGCTGATCATCCACAATCAGTATTCCGTTCCTCCCATCAACCCCTCTCACTTGAATCCACTAACTTTAAGAGCTCTATTTAACTTTCTTGAAAGCATCTAGAGAATTGGCCTCTACTGCCTTCTGAGGTAGAGCATTCCATAGATGCACAACGCTCTGGGTGAAAGGGTTTTTCCTGAACTCTGTTCTAAATGGCGTACCACTTATTCTTAAACTGTGGCCTCTGGTTCTGGACTCCCCAAACATAGGGAACATGTTTCCTGCCTCTAGCGTGTCCAATCCCTTAATAATCTTATATTTTTCAATCAGATCCCCTCTCATCCTTCTAAATTCCAGTGTTGATAAACCCAGTCGCTCCAATCTTTCAACATATGACAGTCCCGCCATCCCGGGAATCAACCTCGTGAACTCACGCTGCACACTCTCAATAGCAAAAATGTCCTTCCTCAAATTTGGAGGCCAAAACTGAACACAATATTCTAGCTGTTGTTTCACCAGGGCCCTGTACAACTGCACATGTTCCTCTTTGCTCCTATACTCAACTCCCCTTGTTATAAGGCCAACATGCCATTAGCTTTCTTCACTGCCTGCTGTACCTGCATGCTTACTTTCAGTGACTGATGAACAACGACATCTAGATCTCTTTGTACTTCCCCTTTTCCTAACTTGACACCATTCAGATAGTAATCTGTTCTTGTCACCAAAATGGATAACCTCACATTTATCCACTGCATCTGCCATGCATCTGCTCAGTTACACAACCTTGCCAAGTCACCCTGTATTTTCCTAACCTCCTCGTAATATTTCACACTGCCACCCAGCTTTGTGTCATCTGCAAATTTGCTAATGTTACTTTTAATCCCTTCATCTAAATTATTATTGTATATTGTAAACAGCTGCGGTCCCAGCACCGAGCCCTGCGGTACCCCACTATTCACTGCACCCCTCTGCATTTATCGCACACATGAACCTTGCGTCTACACCTCTATCTATGGAGTCCCATATCAATACTGCAGTCCACTTCTCTTACTGCCTTCGCTCCCTGCTGAGCCACTTAGGCTAGACTCAGTCGCAGTGACTCGCTCGCTGCGGCTTCCGCCTTGTAGTTCTGCCCAGACATCAACAGAATATAAAGTGGTACAGAGAGGAACGACCAGTGGGGTACTATGAACTGGCTTCCCAATTGCTTTTCTGTTCCTTGCATTCACTCAGGCACATCACTCCTGCAACCTCGGGGTGACTACCTCCCTACAGCTCCGATCACTCACATTCTCTAGTTAATGTAAGTGCCGAAGCCCATTGAGTTGCAGCTCCAGTTTCTTAACACGTTGTCTAAAGAGCTTCACCTGGTACAAACGTGGTTATCAGGAAAGATGGAGGTCTCCCGGAATTCCCACATCACTGCCAAAGGACGCAGCACAGTTCCTTGGCCAGTCAGACTGTCTTTACTGTGTACGAACTGATGAAAAATGGAGAGGAGACTTACTAGATACTGCACTCGCCCAAGAACATTGTCACTGACGCACAAGGAGCGAAAACGTTCCCACATCTCCACTCACACAACGGCCACTCCACTTGTCCCTATTTCATTTTTATTTGACCTTTCCAATGAATCGCGATTTAATTGAGCCGGTTGACAGTGCCGAAAGTTCGAGAATATCACTTACGGACCGGTTAGCTGCATCGTCTGACATAGCGGATTCGATTGGTTCGGTGGAATACCAACAAGTGCTCACAATATCCCGTGCGTGGTTGCACAATATCTTATCAATCATTCGCATTATATCATTGTTTCAATATTCTGGTCCTCTTGAAATGAATGTTAATATTGCATGTCCATTTGTCCCCCCTCCACCCCCATCCCTTCCCACCTATCTCCCTCCTGGCACTTACCCTTGTAAGCGGAACAAGTGCAACACCTGAGCTTATAGAAGACATCAGTAGATAAGCTGTCTCCAGAAATAGAGACAGAGAGA
The DNA here is from genome assembly GCF_048418815.1 of Hemitrygon akajei. NCBI lineage: Eukaryota > Metazoa > Chordata > Chondrichthyes > Myliobatiformes > Dasyatidae > Hemitrygon > Hemitrygon akajei. The sequence goes on from NW_027332059.1 coordinate 845,194, forward strand.
TCAAGAAAGAGGGGGGAGGTGTCGAAAATGGACCAGGTAAATTTGAGGGGAGGATAGAAGATGGACGCAAAGTCGATGAAGTCTGGCACTTGAGGAAGCCATGGATTGATATATCGGAATGGGAATGGGACATGGAGTTAAAATGTGTGGCCACTGGGAGATTCTGCTTCCTCTGGCGGACAGAGCGTTGCTCCTCAGCAGACTCACAGGTGAAGTGTCGCCTCACCTGGAAGGACTGTCTGGGGCACTGAATAGTGGTGAGGGAGGAAGTGTAAGGGCAGGTGTAGCACTTGTTCCGTTTACAAGGATAAGTGCCGGGAGTGAGATTGGTGAGAAGGGGATGAACAGACAAGGGAGTCGAGTAGGGAACGACCCCTGCGGAGAGCAGAAAGGTGGGCGGGCGGAGGGAAAGCAGTGCTTGGTGGTGGGATCCCGTTGCAAATGGCGAAGTTACGGAGAATTATACGTTGGACCTGGACGCTGGTGTTGTGGTAGGTGAGGACAAGAGGAAAACTATCCCTAGTGGGGTGGCGGGAGGATGGGGTGAGACCAGATGTGCGTGAAATGGGAGAGATGCGTTTGAGAGCAGAGTTGATGGTGGAAGAAGGGAAGCCCCTTTGCTTAAAAAAGGAAGACATTTCCTTCGTCCTGGAATGAAAAGCCTCATTCTGAGAGCAGAATAAACGGAGACGGAGGAATTGATAGATGAGAATGGCATTTTTACAATTAACAGGGTGGGGAGAGGAATAGTCCAGGTGGCTGTGAGAGTCCGTGGGCTTATAGTAGACATATAAGCTGTCTCCAGAGACAGCGACCCAGAGATCAAGGAAGGGGAGGGAGGTGTCGGAAATGGATCAGTTAAATTTGAGGGCTGCAGAGATTGTATCTCATGAAGGGATTGAGCCAAACTGGACTTCACATCAGCAGGCACGAATTTCTATTCATTCGCAATTGAAAGAATACTTCTATTCTGTATCTCTGAATGGTAGGGAAACTGCTCCACTGAAACAGGCGGGCTCCACAGTAGTGAGACAACTCCAGTATCAGCCTAACCCATAAAGAACATATGCAAATACCGGTGCCAGAAAATGGCCAGCAAAATCAAGAGTGATATCGATTTGCTTAGCGACTTTTGTCCCACTTACAACAGGGAGGAGGCCAACCATCATTCACTTCTCGAAATAGCTACTTCCAGAAACAGCCACGCTGAGTAATACTTCCTTCCAATTAACTCACACCACCACACTCTCCCTGCTAACGTCATTGTTTCTCTTATGAGTAGGAAAATGAATAGATACTGTCGTGCCTAGTGTCACGTAATACACATACAATCAGCCTGATGATCAGCTAATCTCACGTAGTTATTTAGGTTGTATGATTAATATATTTACTTGAAATGTGGCATCAGATCGGGAGCAACAAACACTTCATTCGCTTGAACAATTGATTACTAAAGAATAAAAGTTTGCAAACTTTAACTTGAACTTAAAATGGACCCTTAAATCGTGTTTAACTCAGATAGGATTACGAAAATGCACTTTGAAATACCAAATCAAGGAAAGACTCAAAATATACTGCTGATCAGTAGGGAATTCTTACAGACAATATACTTTTCTAAATTGCTTCTTCTTTTTCTGAACTACAATGGATTGCAGCCTGCATTTAGCCTTTTATAAATGCACTTTTGGGCCGTTTCAATAACCGGACGTATCTGTGTTCCCCTGCGGAATTCAGTTTGGAAGATATTCTGAGTCGACTCCTTGTGGTACAACAAGCTCTGTTTGCTGCATTACGCTTCACAGATTAAAGAGTGGGACAACGTCGGGCAAATTGAGGACCAAACGTTCAGACCGTAGAGGAATTCAGAGCCGTCTGCCTACGTTTAACCAGTCTCTTCTCACTGTTGCTGGCCGGTGGAAGGTGCACGATTATCACGCCCCACGACACTGAGTTTCGGGACGGTGATTGCCTTGAAACCTTCAAATATCTGCACGGGATCAACTCGTCCTAGCGCTGTACGCGTACCACAGTTCTTAACCCTCACTTTTGGGGACTCCGTCTATCACTGTCCTAGAGTTTGTGTTTACTTCATTTTGATATATTTGCGATTTGTCAGGGCGAATCAGTTGAACGGCCTGTGCAGTCACTGGGAACGAGCTTAGGACTCACCTTCGGAGAATCTGCATTTACGATTTATGTGTTTTACTTGTTATTTTACTATTCGCACGATTTGTACACCACCCACCGCCCCCCCCCCACACACACGAACACCTTGGGTATTTATTTTATCTGTGCTTTGTTTCTGTTCTTTGAAGGAGTTCTTTTGCAATTTATTGATTCTGTGCATGTCTTGGAGAAGACGAATCTCAAGACGAAATGCTGTATATTGCACTTCAGTTGATACTAAATGAACGTTGAATTTTGAATTTTGATGAACTTTAAACTTTATGTTTTGAACGTGGACATTCAGTGTGACCCTGTGGTCTGCTGTAGAACAGAGGGTGTTCAAGTGCATAATCCCTTAACATTGAAGTCATACGTACATTGACATATAAAGAAGGCTTTATCGAAGTAAATGTTCAGAATTCAACATGGATTCTTCCCTCAGGCCTGTACAGATGTTCAACGCGCTAGTAAGACCGTGTGTGGAGTATTCTATTCAGATTTGATCAGCTAGATGTAGGAACGATGCCTTGAAACTGCATATAGTGCATATTCCTCGGAATTACGGAGATACGCTGTGGAGGAAGTCTTCATTCGTTGGAGCGTGGTCCAATTATAAGTGGCATTGTCAAATGTTTCTGGCCACTGGGACTAGTTACAATGGATGCAAGGTCGTTCTCATGACTCCTGCTGCTGCAGACAGTGGTTGCCCACAGGAAGGCGCTGTTTTAGAGATTCACTGCTACATTCGACGCTATTTTGCCTCGCGTCTTAAATAATGCCCCTGATGCCCGTTGTCAGAAAGGTGTTCCTGATTTTTGAATTTGTACCTAGACGGTCTCTGCCTGCCTGCTACTCTGAGAGCTACTTTGAATTCAGCGTCCCGGGATTTTAACCTGGAGTGTGACTGTGCCTTCTGCCTGGGATTCTGGCTGGAAAATAAGATGACCATGCTGCAAGTTGCGATTTATTCGACGCATTTAAAGAGGAAGAAGGTAACAGGTGAGAAAAATTACACAAGGGGTATCTGTTTGTATAAACATAGCCCAGTGTATGTGTCCCATGGTGGTCTTGGTGATCTGTGAGTAGAATGTGTGTAAATAATCCCGCAGATTAAACTGTGTAAAGTCTCCTGCATTTATGACGAAACTGCATGGATGTTTGCTTTGTAAAGAGTTGGTGGTGCTGTAATTTTTTTTCCCGATGTGGAGTTGGCACTAATGGGCCTCCATACAGTGGTGATGAAAACAACTGAAAATTCGCTGAGCAAATATTGTGGCCGCATTTAATTGCACGCTCTGGAGTATGGGCGTATCTGTTAAATGTGATGGGTAAACAGTGACCAGTAACCTTGTGCGTGAGGAAGAAGATTCGGGTCAGCAAGCATCAGCGAAGTGGCTACGTTATAACTGCACCATATATTACAATATTGGTAAAAGAAAGTGATATCAAAGGTACTGGTCGGCGAGGAAGAAGTACCCGATCTGGTGTTGAGTCGACCCGCAAATAATGGTGGGCAGCAGGAAGAGCAGAATACCAAGACTTACATAGATTAGAAGAATGGACAAGAGAGTGGCAAATGAAATAAAATGTTGGAAAATGCATGCACGATGTTAGTAGAGATAAATGTGCAGACTCTTTTCTAAATGGGAAGAACATCCAAACTCTGAGTTGCAAAGAGACTTGGGAGTCCTTGTGCAAAACACTCTAAATGTTAACTTTCAGGTGGAATCGGTGGTGAGGAGGGCAAATGCAATGTTAGCATTCATTTCATGTGGTCTAAAATACAGGAGCCGTGTTCTGATGCTGAGACTTTATAAGGCAACGGTTGACGTTGTTGTACTCCACATCTAAGAAGAGATGTGCTGGCAGTGGAGAAGGTCCAGAGGCGATTCACGAGGATTAGTCTGGGATAAAAAGCGCTGTCATACGAGGGGTGTGTTAATAGCTCTGGTTCTGTACTCGCTAGAAGTTAGAACAGAGAGGGGATTTCATGGAAACCTTTCGAATGCTGAAAGGTCTAGACAGAATAGATGTGAAAAGGATGTTTCCTATGGTGGGCAGAGTCTGGCATAAGGGGACACAGCCTCAGGATAGAGGGGCGGCCCTTCATCACAGCTTCCGTTCTCCGTTATCCAAACCGATCCGTTCCTTTCATTGTTGATGTAAACGCATCTGACGTGACGGCCGATGCCGACCTTTACCAGCGCGGACCCGATGGGTAGGCCGTCTTCACGTATAGTTTCAACTCGACACAATTCCGCTAAGGAGTGGGAGATAAGGAGATACTCATCATTAAATGGGCCTGAATGGATTCCGACATCGGCTGAAACATCGAGCACTTCTGATCTAAACTGACCTCCAGTACCTTATGTCCTTTCAACAGACACGTCATCTCACTCAACGTCAGGCTCGGACGGCCCTGTTCTTCGATCATTTCAACTTCACAATCACCGCCCGACTCTGCTCGAAGAACGCGAATTCGGACGCCTTCGCACAACGTCTCAGCCCTGTTGGAACGGAGTTTGAACCTCATCCCATCATTTGAACTTCGCCGAACATTGAGTTAACATTGATAACCTGGTCTGCGAGACCCTACAGCACGACTCCACAAAAGAGTGACACCTCTGACAACCGCAAGTACAAGCTGGTGGACCTGCGTTCTGATGCACTTCAGTTGGGCTAATCCTCGCCTGTCTCCAGAAACCCAGCAGCAGGACTGACTGCATTTTCTGCGAGGACAGAAATACATCAGTTAATCGATGCCTCCCATATGCGTTCATATACTAATCTGTCCAGCCTGCGGCCCTTCGGTCTCCTGCGTCCCGAGACAGTCCCCACACGCCCGTAGTCGCACATCGCCATGGGTTTCATCATGGGTTTGCCGTCATCTTGAGAGTGGCAGTTCATCAAACACGCCAATGTCATTGCCTACTCCAGGTATACGTCAGCCGTTGAGAGGGACCTGGTTCTGCAACTTACAGTTCGCCTCCACGCATTATTAAGGACATTATCCCGGACAGGATCTCTGAAATCTTCATCCGCTTCTGGCGAACCGCCTGCCCCGATCCTGTCTTCATGGCTCGCTGTGGAGAAGCCCTCCTTTCAGGTTTCGCAGCCAGGGCTTGTAGTGCACGGAGGACGTTCTAGCTGCCATCCACGCCTACTCTCGCCATGCTATCCACCTTCGGCCCACAGCGGGACTACGTAAGTCTTGAGAATTTGTCAGGTTGTCCATTTGAGATCCAGACCTGTGCATAGAATCCCCTGCCGCAGGTCATAGGCTATTTGAAGGGCATCTATGCAATCGCTTACCTGCTGCACCATCTCACCTGACTTTGACGTGTCCTGTCCCAATGTCAGGTGGTCTACGGAGCAATCAATCTATCTGACTCTGCACCTCCGGAATCAAGGATAGTGGAGGGTTGAGCAGTGTACGCGGCTTTCCAGTTGGTGGATTCATGTTGCCTTGGACACGGAGTCCAGGTGCATCTTGCATCCATCGCACATCAATGACTTTAATTGAACCCAGCCCCATTGTCTCATGGGCGTCAGGGGATGGGCTCCCTGCAGGTCTGCTGCTGCTGACACCCCTCAGCGTGCACATGCAGGCATATCCATATCCACCCATTTAATAGAATTCATCTGCCATCTGTTCCTTACTCACCACAATAGCATATGGACTAATTCCCCATCTGCGTTGTGATTTGCGCTATTGTTTGGTGTATCAATGCCAAAACCGGAGCCCGCACGTAACAGACGAAGGCAGTAATATACTGTATATTTTATTGCTTTGATCCCGCTCTGACTGCGGTGATTATACAAGGAGTTGGATAAATCACCAGCTGAAGTTTGTACATCGAGGAGAGATTTTAAATATGGATGTCTGAGGAGTGCATTTCAGTGAATAAACAGGAAACAATGCGACACCTTCGGTTTGGTCAATTGACTCTGTAGAGTCAACAGCATTATCACCATGGGGGCAGATTGGTAATGACTCTGTCACCGTGGCCAGAGTGGATGCATCGTCGCACATCATTGATGTTTCTGGAGAAGCAATGATAACATCAGCGTTGGAGACGTGATAATAAAAGTGCAGACGAACGGAGAGCTTCTTTGAACAATAAACCCGTGCAGCAAACATTCTGATGCTCGGACATTACATCGGCTTCAGGACTGCTATCGAATAAACCTAATCCGGCTAGTGGCTGTCCAGGAGCAGAGGCAGATGAAAGTGAATTTTATCAAGCAGTGTTTTGCATTAGAACACGAGAAAGATTTCTGACAACAGCAGGAGATTCGGTCGAAAAACAGCTTGACAGTACGACTCTCCAGATTGATTCTGCAATTTGTCCACAATTCTCTGTCAAAGAAAGTCTGAAATGTCCCGTAAGCACTCTCCACCTATAGCCCAGTGACCTGGATGATGTATTGTCTTTGAAATGGCAGCTGGCCTCCACCTTACTTATACCCTCAATGACCTTGAACACCTTTGTTGTGTCCCTTCTCACTCTACGTCGAATTAGTCTAAAGAAATAATTATTTCAATCTTTCGTCAGAGCGCATGCCCCAAGAAACTGAAATGTGTCCAGTCTCCCTCCTCCAGTGCCTTCACATCCCTCACACAATATGGAGACTACAACTGTAGACAACACTCAACGTGTGGGTTCACAAGCGTGTTATGCAGCGTATGGAGAACGGTTCTTACTTTGAACTTCATTGAGCATATTATATAGCCCAACGTTATATTCGCCTTCAGAATCTTTTCTGTGTGTTCGCCAGATGTGGATCGTGATACAGCAACAGTACCAGGGCGCACAAATACGTCTTATACAACGCGCTTTATAACTCAATACCCCTCATTGTATATTAATATCTCATATTTCTATTACCTATATGTAATAAATTCCATTTATTTCCATTAAATTTCATCTGACATTTATCTATCCACATCCGGAATTTGTTTTGATCGGACTGTATTGACCCTGCTACCTTAATGCTACCTTAACATTAAAATTAATGTTACCTTAATTTTGTATTATCGGCAAACTTTATGTGTTTATTAGTTACATGCTTATCCAAATCATTAATGTAAATTAAATACAGCAGCAGCCCCAAAACCGATCCCTGTGGAACTACACTTTCAACATCTTCTAGGTGTGAAAAATGATGCTCTCACTACAGCTCGTTTTCAGTGAATTCAGTACCATTGCACACCTTACTCTCAATCACTACCTCCTGTAATTTAGTTATTCACCTCTTGAGAGATACCTTGTCAAAAATCCTCTGAAAGTCCAAGTAATTGATATAAAGCATTGTCAATTGATATCTGGCTTCTGTGGGAGGCGAGGGAAGAGATTCCCGGGCCTCTGTCGCTGATCCTTGAATCATCAGTGGGGAGGGGAGAGGTTCCGGAGGACTGGAGGGTTGTGGATGTTGTTCCTTGATCCAAGAAAGGGAATAGAGATGAGCCAGAAAAATATAGACCTGTGAGTCTTACTTAAGTGGACCGTAATTTGATCGAGAATATCCTGAGAGGCAAGATTTATAAACATTTAGAGAGACATAATATGATTAGGAATAGTCAGCATGGCTTTGACAAGGGCAGATCGAGCCTTACGAGCCTGATTGAAATTTTCGAGGATGTGACTAAACACGTTGATGAAGGAAGAGCAGTAGATATGGTGTTTATGGATTTCAGAAAGGAATTCGATAAGGTACCTCATGCAAGGCTTATGGAGAAAGTAAGGAGGCATGTGATCCAAGTGGATATTGCTGTATGGATTCAGAACTGCCTTGCCCACAGAAGGCAAATAGTCGTTGTAGATGGGTGATAGTCTGCAGAGAGGTCGGTGACCAGTGGTGTGCATCACGGATCTGTTCCTGTGACCGTTACTCTTCGTGATTTTTATAACAGACCTGGATGAGGAAGTTGAGGGATGGGTTAGTAAGTTCGCTGATGACACAAAGGTTACAGGTTTCGTGGAGGGCTGTCAGAGGTTACAGCGAGATATTGAGAAGATACAAAACTGGGCTGTGAAATGGCAGATGGAGTTCATTCCATATAGTGTGAAGTGGTTCATTTTGGTAGTCAAATATGATGGCAGAATATAGAATTAATTGTAAGACTCTTAGCAGTGTGGGGGATTAGAGGGATCTTCTGGTCCGAGTCCATAGGACGTTCAACGCTGCTGCGCAGGTTGACTCTGTGGTTAAGAAGGCTCTGTGGCCTTCATCAATCGTGGAATTGAATTTAGGACACTGGTCAGACCGCACTTGGAGTACTGTACTCAGTTCTGGTCGCCTCACTAGAGGAAAAATATGGAAGCCATAGAAAGGGTGCAGAGGATATTTACAGGGATGTTACCTGGATTGGGGAACAGGTTCTATGAAAACAGTTTGAGTGAACTTGGCCTTTACTCCTTGGAGCGACAGAGGATAAGAGGTGACTTGACAGATTTGTATAAGATGATGAGAGGCATTGATCGTGTGGATATTCAGATACTTTTTCCCAGGACTGAAATGGTTACCACAAGGGTACACAGGTTTAAGGTGCTGGAGAGTAGGTACAGAGGAGATGTCAGGGGTAGGTGTTTTGTTTATGCAGAAACTGGTGAGTGCGTGGAATGGGCTGACGACTTTTGGATAGGTACATGGAGCTTAGAAAATTAGAGGCTATGAGTAAGCCTGGTAATTTCTAAGGCAAGGGCATGCTTGGCAAAACTTTGTTGGCCAAAGGGCCTGTACTTTGCTGTTTATTTTCTATGTTTCTATGTTTGTAACCACTCTATTGTTGTCATAACTTCCAATTCCCTCTTCATAACGTCTATCACGTCAAGTAAAACATGATATCCAATTTCATGCATTTCTTCAGATATTTCTGTTCTTATCAGCTGTTCTTCCGTCTGATTCTCTATTATTGTTTCCATAATCTTGGCTGTGACACACGTTAAGTTTATTGGTTTATAGTTACCAGGGTCAGTGCATACTGGAATCATCATACATACTGGAATCACCGTACCTGTTTCCAGTCTTTAGAGATCTCACCAGTCATCAATGACCTTCACAAAATGTATGTTTTGGGGGTTATAGATGCCATCATATTCCTTTTTTATGTAGCTTGGATATACAGTGGCATACAAAAGTGTGCCCCCCCCCCCGGCAAAACTTCTGTTACTGTGTGAACAGAACAGAAGATGAACTGATTTCCAAAGGTCATAAAGTTAAAGATGAAACATTATTTTCAAGATTTTAAGCAAGATTAGTGTATCATTCTTGTTTTGTACAATTTTACATGTCGCTGGTAGAGGGGAGAATGAATTCAATTAAATACCAGCAAATTCGGGAAACAAACATCACACGATCCGTAAACAAAAAAAAAAACAGATGTAGATGAAAAGAGGATGGCTTCTACAACACTGGATGGCATCCGTTATCCTCCCAAGACCATGGCCGTGAGCCTGGAAAGTCTTGCTTCAGTCTGTATTGGTAGACCAGCGTCTGTTGTGGCTGTAAATGCCCACACGGCCGTGACAGTCTCAGCTACAGCGACGGCACTTGAAGGCGCTGTCCTCCGGTGTGGCCTTGGTGCTGCTTTTTTGGCGAGTGCACTTTTCTTCAGCAGCTCGCCTCAGCTTCTCTTCTCCTCTCTTTAGACCTTTGTATAAATACAGCCTCCAGCGAGAACGATCGCTTCCAATATCCTACCAGCTCTCGACGTTCGTGTTCAGTGACCTCATGTCTCTCTTGCAGACATCTTTGAAACGAAGATGGGGTCCGCCTTTGTGCTCTCTTGCGGAGGCCAGTTCCCCGTACATCAGGTCTTTCGGGATCCTCCCGTCTGACATGCAGTGCATGTGGCCCAGCCAGCGGAGACCGCGTTATTGGAGAAAGAGTCTCGCTGCCGTGAAGAAGAGTGCTGAGGACTCAGGACCTGTAGACTGCAACCTTGGTGGGCGTCGACAGCTTTCTGTTCTCCCAGACTCTCTTTGTCAGCCTGGCGAATGTTGAGGTTGTCCTTAGCGCTTGCAGCTTTGCCTGGGTGGGGTGGCGTTTGTGCTCTATTAGTGCAACACGCTGTCGCTCAATGATAGCGGTGAGCTTACTTGAGCTCGCTTCAAACCAGTCCAGTGTCTTGCGCCACTGTTTTTTTTTTCCCGAAGACCTTGCGTGCAATGCTGTGGATACTGTCCCTGGTAGAGTCCCATCTCTGCTGAGCATCTCCTCCTGGTGGGTCTGCAAGGAGAGCGTCTCTGCTGATCATCTCCTCCTGGTGGGTCTGCAAGTAGAGTGTCTCTGCTGATCATATCCTGCTGGTGGGTCTGCAAGGAGAGCGTCTCTGCTGAGCATCTCCTCCTGGTGGGTCTGCAAGGAGAGCATCTCTGCTGAGCATCTCCTCCTGCTGGGTCTACAAGGAGAGCATCCTCCAGTGACTTTATAGATTCCCCCGCTTTGTGCGGGTGTTGTGTCTTACCGGCATGGATGCTCTGTTTGCCTGGAGGTTTGGCGTAGTGCGTCTTCTTTGCCCGAGAGTGATCCGTGTCGCAGTCAGCACTCTGAAAGGAGCGAGTCATGAGCACGTTTCTTAGGTGACGGCGACTTGTGATTATCAGGTCGAGCTGGTGCCAGTTTTTGGAGTGGGATGTCGCCAAGACACTTCGAGCTGAGCTTTGGTCTTTCAGTAGGTGTTGGTGACACACAATTCGTGGAGCATGCAAAGCTGGAGGAGTCGTTGCCGGTTGTCATTCATGCTGCCAATCCCATCCGCCCCAGGCAGCTTGGCCAGGAGTTCGTGGTTGGCGCCCACTCCGGCGTTGAAGTCGCCAAGCAGCAGCAACTGTTCCTGACTTGGGATCTCCTGTATCACCACTGAGAGCTGGTTGTAGAACTCGTCCTTTGCGTCTTGTGCTGGGAAGAGGGTTGGAGCATAGACACTGACAAGGTTGACAAGCCCGTCGGATGAGCGGAGTGGAAGCGAGAAAATCCGCTCCGTCCCTTTCTCGCTCGGGTCTACCATCTTCAGCAGCGAGTTCTTCACGGCAAAGTCGACACCATGCTCTCTGGTCTCGTCTGAGTCCTCCCCTGCCAGAAGAGTGTATTAGCCTACAAAGTGCCCATGACATCTTGTTGGAGCGTCTATTATTCTGGATCACTATCACCCAGGTCATGCCCTTTTCTCACGGTTACCATTAGGTGGGGGGTCTTCTCCTTCTTCGGAATTCGACGACGACACCCACTCCATTAACGGTGAGATCTTTGATGACTATACAGTCCGACGCTGGACTCACAAGTTCTATTGCAGGTGGGACATGTATATATGGTATTGGTGGTAGTGATGGCAACCATGGCTGCATTTCTCCTGGCTCTCTTCTATTTTGTCCTGTTGTTTTTTCCATCTAAAGAATGCGAACCCCGTCCCTACAGAGCTGTCGCCAAGTGATACGGTCAGCAGCAACTTCATCCAGGTACTCAGGTCTGATCTTGCACTTCCTTCTGATCCTTATTGCGCTTCATCCGTTCTCCAGCTGAGCATCGACCATGATGTAGCTGGCCATATAACACTCTGCGGGGTAGCCGACATGGGGCATCCTTATCACGTGCCCCAGCCACTGCAACTGACGCTGGGTGATCATGGTCTCAATATTTCTGCAGTTGGTCTTTACAAATATTTCAGTATGAGGCACCCGCTCACGACAAGTAATTCCCAGGATGCGCTGAAGGCAGCTTGTGTGGAAGCGCTCCAAGGACCTGATTTGACGGCTGTAGGTTACCCAAGCTTCACAGCCATAAAGGAAGGTGGTGACACAGGACGCTTTGTATTCGGTGACCTTTGTGGAGGAACGAAGGTTCCTGTTCTGAAAGACTCTACGCCGAAGTCTCCCAAAGGCAGTAGATGCCTGTTTAATGCGGCTCTAGATGTCGTTGTCAATGCCGCTATCCTCTGAGAGAGTGCTCTCCAGATATTTGAAAGATGGCACTACTGACATCTTTTCATCACCGACAGTGAAGGCAGGTAGAGTGGGTGGGACACTGGTACTCCACTGGCAAACCACTTCTGTCTTGGTGGCATTGACAGTCAGCTCCATTCTGCTGTACGCTCTCACCGCCACTGCAAGGACAGTCTGAAGATCCTCCGGAGCACGAGCCACAAGAGCACAGTCGTTTGCATACTGCAGCTCCAGGACCCGCTTTCTAGGAGTTTGGTGGTTGTGCGGAGCCTCCTGATGTCAAAGAGGTTGCCATCTAATCTGACGTCCACTGCCACACCACTGCTATCCTCAATGTCGTTGTGGAGAAGCTTGGTAACACACAGGAGAAAGATGTTAGAGAACACTGGTGCTAGCACACACAGCCGTGCCTCACCCCAGTGCGTACAAGAAAGGGCTCAGACATCCTTGTACAGAAGGACGGAGGATGATAACAAATTTATTGGAACAGCCAAACCTGAGGATGGCATCCCATAAGAGCTCTCTTTGCACAGTGTCAAATGCTTTGCAGAGGTCGACAAAGGCCATAAACAGGTATTGATGTTGCTCCCGGCACTTTTCCTGAAGCAGCCGGGCTGTGAAGATCATGTCGATCGTACTCCTGTTCTTCTTAAATCCACACTGCGATTCAGCAGCATTGATTTGGTGATCACCTTAGCCAGGACCTTTCCAGCAGGAAATTAGTGACAAGCCCCTACTATTGCTGCAGATGGCCTTGTCACCCTCGTGCTTATGAATTACAACGACGTTTGCATTTCTTCGTTGCTGTGGGATGTTCTCGTCAGTCCAGGCCTTGGTGATGTACTGATAGAAGGTGCGCATATACATGTACCCTCTGTTTTACAGTAACTCAGCAGGGATATTGTTAGTGCCAAGTAGCGGCTACAGAAGCCTAAAGGCACACACTTAGCGATTCAAGAACAGCTTCTTCCCCTCTGCCATCCGATTCCCAAATGGACTTTGATCCCGTGCTTACTAGTTAACATTTTTAACATGTATTACCTGACGTCCCGCTCACCCAGAGAAAGTGTACGCGCAATACACCGCCTCTCCTTTCCCGGTGTAGTGATTGCAGCGTGGTCACTGTCCGGCCTGCTGGACAGGCGGCCACTGCAAATGGCTTCTCCCACATTACTGCGTCCGTAGCAACACCTTCTCGTCGGTGTCTCCCGTTTCCACCGAGCTTGCTAAGTCATGGCGCAACTGAGTGTCTGACGGTATAACTGGATGTGTAGGCTGGGCTCGTTAGCCTTGGTTGGCAGCCAGCCTAAGAGAAAGAGAATTTTCAATCCTAACCCGGGCAGGTGGGGCAGGTTAGCCTTGGAGACGAACACTCTGACGTAACTCCTACGACTCAAGAACTTCGCTGTCACCGTCCCAGCTTTCTACGTTATTGCAGATGAACCCCGGGTGTAAAGGGTGGTGCCGGTATGCGTTCACTGCACAACACCTAAAAAAAAACTTTGCGCAAGCCGAAGGACACGCCCACGTCTATCAGACATGGGCAGCCCCCTTCCTAAATCTTCGTTCGTGAAGCTCAGCCATGATGACTAGAGTTTTGCACGATTTTTTAAAAATTCAGTATGCATCCAATGTAATTAGTTTACTTATTTACCTACTTTTTCTATGTTATGCATTGCATTGAATTGCAGCTGCTAAGTTAACAAATATCACGACACATGCCAGTGATAATAAACGTGATTATGATTAAGAAATTATCTGTTTGTTTTCGGTACTGCAACGCTCTGCAGAGAGCGAAGGGCATGTCAAGACACAGATGAACTCATGGTATTTCACTGGAAGCAAGAAAGAGGTCAGTTTATGACGGCTGTCTTTGCCACTGGACACGGAATTCTGAGGTCACGAGAGTGGAACTGACCCAGTGCAAAAAGGCTTTACTGCAACTGTGATTTAATTAATTGCCAATATCGTCATTTCTACTGAGGGTTTTAGCGTCACAAGGGAGTTTCCCTCTCCTATGAATAAGCATCGGAATCACTGAGCTCTCACTGAGCAGCCGTTCCGGCACTCACAGTGATTTGCCGATTCACAAAGCGGGACTGAGAGAGCACACTCTGCGGTAGGAAGGTTTACCGGTTCCGTAATGGATCAGAATCAGGGAACCACAATGTGGAATATGGCAGAAATTCCAAAGAATGCCTTCTGTGCTGCGCAATTTATCTTTGAAAATTATGAATGGATGGCCTTAGATCTTCGAATTGCGTATGCTTTAATAATCATTCAAGTGATTTACTTCCCCGTCCTCGATATCATTGCTCTTCTGGGGGAGTCTCTCTCCAAAGCTCAACTACACAACAATATTTAACTGTTTTCTAATGTTTATCATCCAAATGAAATTATTGCTGTTGTCGCACACTTCGTATAAGAAATGTTCAAAGTTTCAAATTCTGCAACAATGTTGTTCACTGTGACTCATAGCGCTGCGTAGGTCAGTGATCTAACTGATGAACTCTGTCCAGCCGTTGCACACAGCATTGCATGACCTAGACTTTGATATTTTACCCCTGGAAATGTTGCTTCTTTTCTGTCACTTCATCTCCCCCGGAGAACATCAGTTGCCAATTTAAGTTTCTTCTAGACCATGTGTTTACAAAGCAAATTAATTTTCTACATCCAGATATTTGGAAATATAATCCAAACACGTAGTATTCTCGCAGCCAACCGCTCTGCCCACACAGCGCCAGCATCACTGCACACCAGCCACAAATCGGATAAATTCTTAACAGAAAACGCTCCCTGATGTGTGTCACTTGATTATTCTTTTTTCTCCTCCTCGCAGTGAACCTGGTGACGATTTTAATCCTGTCCAGAGGAAAGTGCGGTCTCTCCAATAGTTGTCACTCGCTACCTGGTTGCCATGGCAGTGGCGGATCTTATGGTCGTTGTCCTAGATCTGATATTGAGCAAGATTCCGGATACTTACGCGCCAGTCAACTTTTCCTCTGGGATCGGGATATACCAGTGTTTAAAATCCACGTCGTCTTGCTTTACCGATTGTTCGGTCTGGTTCACCGTCACGTTCACATTCGGCCGGTTTGTGGCCATTTGTTGCCAGAAGCTGAAAACAAAATATTGCTCCGGGAAAACTGCAGCTGTGATTCTGGGAACAGTGACTGTGATCAGCTGTTTAAGAAACACTTACTGGTATTTTCGGCTCTCAGGGCGATATGCACTGCTAATTGCTCCATTTATATGTAGGCGCACCGCATATTATGTGTCTTCATCTGTTGCAATACCAATGGACTTATTTAATTACTTTCTCACTCCCGTAATCCCATTCCTATTAGTTCTGCTAACGAATGCATTAACCGTCCGGCACGTTTTAGTCACCAGCAGAGGGCGCAGGAGACTCCTGTGTGCTGACAAGGGACAGGATGCCAGGGACCCTCAGATGGAGAGCCGCAGGAAGTCCCTCGTTTTACTGCTGATCATCTCTGGTAAATTTGTCCTGCTGTGGGGACCGTCCACTCTGTATTCTGCGTGGAGCTGACTGTCTGCTTTGTCTGCGGTGACGCTGCCTCCTGATTCTGTGCGAGAACTGGGCTTCATGCTGCAGCTTCTGAGCTGCTGTACAAACACGGCTCTTTACACCGTCACCCAGACCAAGTTCAGGAAGCAACTGAAGGACGCGATAAAATATCCCATGATTCTCATTGCTGCGAGGATGTCATGAATTAGTGATGTTTCCCAGCGTGGCCCAACTAATTCACCACTCATTGCAGGCAAGCTCTGCATTAATAGAGTCCTTGTTCTACCTGTTCGTCTCATTACTCACCCGCTTTACCATCGCGAATGATTCCTCGCTGTGACTCAATGACGATCATTTTAATCGTTTTTTTTCCCGAATTCGCCGGTTTCTATCCCCCTCTCTTTTCACTGGGGAAGAGCGCCATCGTTGTGACCCACAGTTCTGCCGTCAAAGTCCCACTGTTCGCCTGTTCCAGCCGCACTGCTCCGCTGCAGCGTGAAATGTCTCCTGTGTTCCCGAAACCTCTCCCGTTTAACAGTGACTGCGAACGGTCCGGTTCACCCAGTCCGCACGTCGATGCTGGAAATTGACTCTTTTCCCGGGTACCGCTTTTATAAGTTCTATTCTCCCAGAAACATGTTAAATGACGTTTGAAAACTCGGTGTTAGTGCTGAGGAAATGCGGATGTCAGTTTGCAAAGTGGGTAGGGGGATGTAGAATTGCTCTATTTTTTTCTTAGGCTCTACTTGGTCGATAGGACCCGGTAGAATAATTCAGCATGACTACACGGGCCGAAGGGCCTATTCCCTGCTGTATTTCTCCGTGTCTTTAGAAATTACCACCCAACCTACCACACAACGCCATGGGATAAGATCCCTCTCAACCCCGGGCATTTGTTCTTACTTACGGACGTGAGAATGTCGATAATTACTTCTGGAGAACAGCAGCTGAATTTCCCCTTCCTTTTATTGGGCACTGAAACCTAGAGACGCTTTCCAGACGAATATCGACGGGAAGTAATATTTTTGTTCCCTCTCCCTTAACTTCTACTCTACGTTTAGGTTGCACGTGGAGTCCCCCTGCAGTTACCAGCACTTTCCACCAGCGCTTGTCCGTGTTATGCTGAAAATAAAAGAACTCTGGAGACCTGCTATTCA
Source organism: Hemitrygon akajei (assembly GCF_048418815.1). Taxonomy (NCBI): domain Eukaryota; kingdom Metazoa; phylum Chordata; class Chondrichthyes; order Myliobatiformes; family Dasyatidae; genus Hemitrygon; species Hemitrygon akajei. Next base: position 861,990 of record NW_027332059.1, read on the forward strand.
CGGCCACGGAATTCATATTCCTCTTACCGAGCTTCTACGCCCTACCTAAAATCCTCAAACCTATCTGTCCGGGTAGCCTTACTGTCTGTGCCTGTATCTGCCCCACTTATCTCGTGTCCTCATAATTTGACTATATTCGATCCCTTTGGGTTCATTCCCTGCCCAATTGTATCAGTGGCGCATCTCATCCTTTGCCTGCCTCATCTTTCAGTACCTGGGTGCTGGCCGCCACATTTTCAGCATAGATTTCCAGTCCGTAAGCATTTCTATCCCCCATTAAGTTGTCCTTTCAGTTCTACACTTCTTTCAAAATAAAAGAAACAAAGAGTTGCCCTCTCCCGTCACCCTGCTTGTCGAGCAGAACTGGACCTCACTATCAATATTTCTTCTCCGTCTTCTTCCGCTTTATCCAGAATCAATGGGGACCGGCTTAATCCACAACTATGCCTGCTGATGGCTCCATTGAATATTCCATGTTCAAAACCTTCCCCGGTAATGTTCCCAAACGTTTCTCCGCTGCATTGACGACTGTATTGACTCTGCCTCAGACACCCATGTTGAAGTTGTAAACTTCTTTAACTTTGTTCTAAATTCTACTCTGTCATAAATTCACTTGGTCTATTTCTAACCCTGACCCTAAACTCCCTCCTCTTTCTCAATCTCTGTATCTCCATCCCTGGAGACAAATTCTCGACCGATGTTTTTGTTGAACCTACCGATTGGCATGGGTATCTTGACTGTAGCTCTTCTGACTATGTGGCTTGTAAAAATGCTCTTTTTTTCTGTACATTCGTCTCCGCCGCATCTGTTCCCATGATGCGGCGTTTCTTTCCAGGAGATCAGAGATTCTCTTCGTGACATAACTGGGCTTCCCTTCCAACAGCATTGATGGAACCCGCAGTCTTATCTCCACCCATCCCCAACATCACTACTCACCGCATCTTCTCGCTGTCTGAACAGTAATCGATTTCCTCTTGTCCTTAGTACCACCCTGCGAGCCTCTGAAGCTGAAGCATGATCCTCCTGAGCATCAGTCGTCTCGAAAGGGACGCTACAATCATACATGTTCTTACCTCCGTCCCCTCTCCATTTTCGGCAGGGATCTCTCCCTCCGTGATTCCCGTTTCCCTGAATGAGACCAAATTACTACATCTGGCATTTAACTCCTTCTTCACCTCCATGCCTAGTCCCATTAGTCCTTCCAGGTGACGAAAGGCTTCCTCTCCGAATCTGCTGCGGTCGTATATTATGTGCTGTTTGCGGTCTCCTCTATCATGCTGATATACTCCGTAAATTGGGGATCGCGTCGTCAAGCTCCATTCGCAAAAGTGGAACTTCCCTGTAACTGAACTGCATTCCCGATGATCTTTCCTGTTGTCACATGCCGGTCCCTGGTGCCCTCTTGTACCACCTCAGGGTGGAAGAGCAAGAAATTAAATTCCGTCGGAGTAGCCTCCAACCTGATGGCGTGAATATTGATTCCTCCGTAAGGTAAAAAAACAAAGACAAGCATCCCTGTACCTCTCCTCTTCTTCAATTTCCTTCTCTGTCCACTTACCTCTTCTCAGCAGCAGATCAACTCTGTCTATTCCCCCCGTCCCCGTCCCTGTCTCCTAAGGCCCAATCTCTTCTCAGATTCCTTCCTTTCCAGTTCTTTATCTTTCCTAACAATCTGGCGTCACCTATCACCTTCCATCTATCCTCCTTCCCTTCCCATCGCCTTTTTCATTTTGTCGTCGTCCCGCTTTGTTCCCAGTGTAAGAAGGCACTCGGCTCGAAACGTCGACTGTCTATTCATGTTCATAGACACTGCCGGACTTGGCGATTTCCTCAAAAATGAACTTTAAATCAACAGTAATGGAAAAGTTCCTGTAAATAGAATGCTTAAGATAGATTTTAGATCGCAAGTGTCAGGACCTCAGCGGATCAGTCAGCAACTGCGGAAGGAAATGGGCAGTCGACATGTGGGGTGGAAGCTCGTAATTAGACTGAGAGTTAAAGGATCAGTGTAAAGATATGGAGCAGGAGCTGGCATGTGATAAGCGTTGACGCAGATGGGGGAGCAGCGGGTGGAAATAGAATCATAGATTATGGAGATGTTATTGGTAGCGACCAAAGGCTGGAAATAATTTAACGTGAATGGACAGGAATGTGGAGCATGGACCTGTGCAAGGGATGTGGGGAGGCTGGATCAGAACAGTGGAGTGAGGGAAGGTAGTGGGAGACATGACGGTTGTTTGGCAGTCGAGGTAGATAAGGTCATGAACAAAGGAGCAAGCTGAAGTCATCCCGCCCATAGAGTCCGTAATTAGACTTGGGAAATATAGGTGGTTCAAGGGGTGCGGATCGTTATGATGGAAGGATCTGTTGGGCGTGACACCTCAGAATGTCAATTTAAAAAGCCATCTCCTGCCTTCTCCCCGTAACCTTGGACACCCTTACTAGTCAACAAAATATCAAAATACAATTTAAATATACACAGTGTCTTCCTCTACAACTGTAAGTAGTAATGAATTCCACCTATACATCATCGATGTGCTACAGCTTTTGAAAAACATTCCTAGATAAGTCACCCGGACTGGATACCATGTACCACAGGCTACTCCGGAAAGGGTAGGAGATTTCTGAACATCTCGCAAAGATCTTTGATCATCAATAGGGATGGGAGATGTTCTGGAGCATTGGAGGGTTGCAGATGTTGATCCCATATTGAAGAAAGGGAGTCGAGATAGGTCAGGAAATTATAGACCATTCAGTCCTACTTCAGTGATTGATAAATTGATGGAGAACATTTTGAGAGACAGGATTTTTGAACAGTTGCAGGGATGTAATGTGATTAGGGAAAGTTAACGTGGCTTTGTCAAGGGCAGGTCGTGCCTAACAAGCCTGATTGAATTTTTTGAGAATGTGACTATTTAGTTGATGAATGTAGAGCAGTAGATGTAGTGTATATGCTTTTCAACGAGACATTTGATAAGGTAGCCATGCAAGGCCTATTGAGAAATTAAGGAGGCATGATGTCCACGGATCTTGCTTTGTTGATCCAGAATTGGCTTGCCCACAGAAAGCAAAGAGTGGTTGCAGATGGGTCATGTTCTGCATGGAGGTCGGTGACCAGCGGTGTGCCTCAGGGATCTGTTCTGGAACCCCTTCTCGTCGTAATAATTCTAAATTTCCTGGATGAAGAAGTGGAAGGATGTGTTAGTAAATTTGCTAATATAAAAGTTGGGGGTGTTTTGGATAGACTGGACTGCTCTCAGGGTTTACAGCGGGAAGTCGAAGAACAGTATATGGAGTGCATATGGATTTCTCTAAGGCTTTTGATAAGGTACCTCATGCAAAGCTTATTGAGAAAGTAAGGAGGTATACTATCCTAGGGGGCATTGCTTTGTGGATATAGAACTGGCTTGCCCACAGAAGGGAAAGAGAATTTGTAGACGGGTCATATTCTGCATGGAGGTCCGTCACCAGTGGATTGCCTCAGGGATGTGTCCCTTACTCTTCGTGATATTTATAAATGACATGGATGAGGATGGGGTGGGATGGGTTAGTAAGTTTGCTGATGACACAAAGTTTGGAGGTGTTCTGGATAGTGTGAATAGTTGTCAGAGGTTACAAAGGGACATTGATGGGATGCTAAACCAGACTGAGTAGTGGCAGATGGTGTTCAGCGCAGATAAGTGTGAGGTGGCTTATCTTAGTTCAAATGTGATTGCAGAATACAGTATTAATTGTAAGACTCCTGGCAGTGTAGAGGATCAGAGGGTTCTTTGCTCCGAGTCCATAGGACATTCAAAGCTTCTGCGTAGGTTGAATGTGTGGTTAAGTAGGCATACGATGTATTAACTTTCATCAATCGTGGGATTGAGCTAAACAGACAAGAGATAATGTTACAGCAAATGTTGCAGAATGTTTAGGGAGGGGTCAGATGTAAGTTTTTTTTCTTACACAGTATGGTAAGTTTTTGGAACATTGTAGTAGTGTCTGGTTCAACAGACACTTAGGTAGACAAGTGGGCGTAGATAAATGTCGGGTTAAGTACTGTATAAGAGGGAAGAGCTATAGTCGGTTTATATAGGAGGAGAAAACTTTGAGATCCGAAGGGTCGCTAGTGCGCTGAACAATATATTTGTTCTACTGTGGTCATATCTTCCAAGGTCGGGCATGAAATGCCGATACCAGATGTGTTGAGGAAGGAGGATGAGAAAGTGAAATAAAAGGGTTTTACCACCGAACCATTGAATGGGCTAAATAGTCAAGAGATATGATTCTCGCTTTGGGCCCGAATTTACGAATATCAGAGAGGTCCCGGGTTCAAACTCCAGATGGGCTCTCTAATTCATTTTGGGATTTCATTCAGTGGAGCACAGGGGAATGAAGGGAGATGCTCAGAAGTACACAAAATTATGAGGGATATGGACAAGGTCAATATCTGCAGGCTTTCCACCCTCAGTTTTAATGAGATGAGAACTAAAGATCAAGGTTCAGTATGAGAAGTTATATATTAAATGGGAATCTGACGGGGAACGACTTCACTCAAAGGATATCGCGAGAGTGGAACGAGATGTAGGTTGAATTGATACAATTAAGAGAAGTTTGGCTATATACATGTATTGGGGCCAGGACTGAAATTGAATAACTGGGAAGTGTAGTGAAGCTGCTGGCCAACTCCTGCCTCGTATTCTTTTGTTATTTTATTACTGAAATTCAGCTTATTCTGTAGTAACATATGTAATGAGTGTCATAGTCTGAACATAGAAATGAAATTAAGATAGTGGACATGTAAAATACTATTTGAGTAGATATTCGTCTGCCAAAAATCCTCTGACGTCTGGAGACATTCTAGCCGAGCAGAGCTTGGAAAATGTAACCTCGCACTTTCACAAAGAAACTGAGAATCACAGGAAATTAGAGCAAACCAGATATCTAAATTAGGAGCAAAACCAGGGTGAAAGCATTCAGGACTTCCCCACTGAAGTTGGAGCTGAATGTCTTAGGTTTATGGTGATTTTTGAACGATCATTATGACGGACTCTAAAATACTTTCAGATACGTCTTTCAGAAAACTGGGGTGTAATCCATCAGGTCCGTGTGTCTTGTTAAATTCAGAATGTTCAGCTTCCTGCGCAGCTCCTCCTTAGTAATGGAAACCTGATTCACTTCTTACCCCGAACACTCTAGAATATCTGGCATACTGCTAGTATCTTCCACTGTGGACTGGTGCACGATAGCTATTAGTTCGTCTGCTGGTTCTTTGTTCCCCCATTTCTAACATTCAACTGTCATTTTCCAGCGCTCCGATGTATATACTCTCGCTTCTTTGTAACATTTTATATATCTGAAAATAAAATGCATTTGATATTATTGCATGTTTTCTATTTCTCATTTCTAACGTTTGCTATTTTTAACAGCTTCCCAATCAGGTAACTACTCACTAATTGTTGTTATATTATATGTGACATATAAAGCTAATCTGTATCGTTTATCTTTAAGGGCGAATGCATTGCAGAGTCAATAAGAGATCATTTTACGACCCGTGACCATAATTCCATCAGCTTGAAAATAGGTCTGCAGAAAGTTAGGACTGGTCGCTCGACAGTTGAGGTGTTAATTTACTGCAGGCTACTTTGAGGGCGATTAGCCGGGGATTTGCAAGGGTTTACGGTTGAGAAGAGGCTAATTTTAAATTGTGGTGAAGAGACACTTTGTTTTTCAGAGTGAGATATCCGGAGTTCAGGTATTTCGTGTTCCAAACAGAGTGATGGACATAGCTGACAACAGTACGGAACATTGGTTGAGGAGAGATATTGAGACCCTGGTCTGGATAAAAAGGATAATGAGTAACAAATAACAAATGCTGGAGAAACTCAGAAAGTCTGACGGCATGTCGGGAAAGGAGGATAAAGCACAGTCGACGTTTCCGCCCGATAGTTCAGAGTCCCCTGTGTTTAACAGGAAACGTAGTTCAGCTTGAGGTATTCAGGAACAAGTGGATCCTTCGGCGAGGACACTTAACAGGAAAAGCCGGAGGGCAAAAAGAGGGTACGGTATCGATCTATCTGGAACGGCAGAGGAAAATCCTCCGGGATTATATAAATATATTGCTGGAAATGCATGATCAAGGAGTGAATGGATCAGCGCCGTCATCTGTGTGGAGCCAGAGAGGATGGATCCTCTCAGAGACGGTCCTGCCCTGAACCATGTGCTCATTGCAAAAGATGAGGGCTGGCCGCCTTAAAGGCAAAAACAAGATGTATAATGTATATGCCAGAGTGCGACCAAATGCATCTAGAGCATTCCGGGAACCTAAAGAAGAAATGAATGGAACAAAGGCGGAGGTAATTGTATTATCGCCAAATACATGGGGTACTGGAGACCGGAGAGTGCCCAAAGTTCTGTTTTCAGTTACGATAGGCTACAGGAAAAACACAATGTTCAATAAGTCATTAATCCTAACATTACTGATTGGAAACTACCTACAGCTGATTCTCAGAGACACGATCAACCTGAATTTAGAGAGGCGAACTCTTTTTGGGAATGGTCGGCATGAATTTCGAGCGGAAAAAAGCCTCTCGTGAATTCCGTTGGTTGTTCGAAAAAGGTGACGAAGAGGATGGACGATTTAAGAGGGTCTCAAGTCATATAGAAATGATCTCATTCATCGCCCTAGGAAAATTACCCGGCTATCCAGAGATCTATACATCTTACCATCTTGTACAGCGACATCAACTGGCCTCACATCCTCTTTCTCTCCAAACAGCTCGCTTAGCTAATCCTAATAATCTGGGCAGCATCCCGATAAATCTCCTCTCTAAAACTTCTACATGCTTCCTATAGTGAACCCTACATTGTGTCACATACTCGCATGTCCTGACCCGATGCATCTTCTGATCTTGTGAGAAGACGGGGGTAAAAAAACGAATTCACTTGCGGCCACATTTGCTTCATCTTTAGGCCAAGGTATGTACCAGAGGCCTGCAGAACGGCTCATGTCGTACCATTTACGGGTAGCACAGGTACACCAAGGCAATTCAAGCCAGTGAGCCTGACATTCGTGATGGATAAGTTACTGGAGGGGGTTAATATGGTCAGCACCTTCGTGTTCTCGGTAAATCAGCTCTCACAAAGCTGTTAGACTTCTTTGGAGAGATGCCCTCGAGGATCGATGTGTGTAGGGCAGTATACGGACTGAAGCATGTCTTTTAACGTGGCGCTGCATGGACGGCTACTGCGGATATGTAGAGAGCTTCAGGTTTAGGACGCACTAGCCAAGTAGACACGACACCGGCTTTATGGATGATGGTGGAAGATTGTTTTCAGGACGGGAGGCTCACGAATTGTGGTGTACTACGTGGATCTCTGCTGTGTTTATTATGTTTGTATCTTAGTTCAGATAAATGATTTTGATGAAAATATACAAGGCACGGATATTAAATATACCGACGAGTCTAAACTAGGTGGTAATGTAAGCAGACAGGAAGGCAGAACATTGTGTTGGTTGACAATAAATTCATTTGAAGATTAGCAACATTTGTAGGTTAGTCCTGAGCAGCTGGGTTCACGTACCGAGGAATGTGAAATGGCCTTCTATGTAGATAAGGGAGAGCTGTAATGCTGTGAAAAATCAAAGCTGTGCTGGAAGTTTTCACAAAACGCTTTGGTGCTCCAGCATCTTGCGTGTATTCCGCTGTCTCATTCAGCTTTGACACTGAAGTGAAAGCAGCAGAAGCACTTGAGTTGGCTCAAACGTGAATGGTAGAGGAACGGTGCGACATAGGTAGGAGCGGGCACAGTAACATAGAACATTGAATAGTACAGCACAGAGCACGTCATCAACCCAATGATGTTATGTCGACGTTTTAACGTAGTCCAAGATCGATCAATCTCTTCCTTGATATATAACTCTACATTTTCCTATCTAAAAGTACCTTAAGTTACCTTAACCTGTCTGTGTCTATCAGGATCCCGACAGAGCGGTCCAGGAGCCTACCACTCTCTCCGTAAAATACTTCCTTCTGACATCCCCTATACAGTCTCCCATTTCATATATTCATTTCCGGAATATACATTTCCGCCTGTGAAGCAGGTCTCAGCTCTCGATTTCTCCCTCTTATCATCTAAAACACATCTATCAAGTAGCTGTTCATCCAAAGAGGCGACATCAAATTACCAGCAAGAATAAAAAATCGATCCTGAGGGTTGCCAGGAAATGAAATTCTAGAGAGAAGGTTTGAAAGTTCCACGGAGGTTGCATGGGTTGGATGCTGGATGGCAGAGTGAGCAACTCGCTGAACACAGGAAAGTTTAGACGGAATGTTGGAGAAGGCAGATACTGGAGCCTGCCGGAAAGACAAGCTACCGGATGGACTCAGCAGATTAGGCAATATATGGAACGGCCGATATGCATGTGCAGGATCTCGATCCTCAACGTTAACCATTCTCTTTTCTCCAGATCCCCACCTCTTTGTTTTCCCTGTTTGCTTTAAGGGAACGGTGCAGTCTTGTAAAAACCCGCTGGACAGATAACAAACGAAGTATTAACCGTTAGGTCTCGACCACCAGTAATAAGTCAATTATATTTGACATACAGAACAACATTAGACTCATGTCACGGCGCAAGTTGAGAGAGTGGTTCTGAAATCTCGTTGTGCGCTGACCTTCATTCGTCAGAGATTTAGTTCAAGTGCCGCAAGGTTAAGTAACTCTCTCAGACTCTGGTTAGACCACGCCTGGAGGATCGTGTCCAGTTCAGCTCGTCTCAGAATAGGGAAGATCAGGGATGAAGGATCAATGATTAACGTTTTCGCCTATACATTTACGTGTATTCGGCAATTGACGTAGAGTGTTGGGACGATATCCAACTGAAAAAAAAATTCCCGATGATAAATCATAAATATATATAAATGCCATGGTTCCAGTACGGATATAGAACAGAATGTGCATAAATAACACAGAAACTAGCGTGTACTTACAATGTTAACACTTTGATAGAAATGTGGTTTAAATAGTTTACATCGTGTGTCAGTGACTGGGGTGATAGATAGAATGGACTTGGGGGAGTGGTGGTGCTGCTAAATAGAATGATTGATCGGAGCCACTGTCTGGGGCGAAAAAGTCCTTTAGAGAAGGTGCACCGCAGGTTCAGCAGAACGTTTCCGCGATTAGAACACGTCTTGTGGAGGAAGATTGAAAAAGCTGGAACTTTTCTGTTCGAAGCTACAGAGCGTGGTGGAGGTGTATAAGATTACAAGAGACACAGACAGGCTGGACAACAGCACCTTTTCCCCAGCGTGACAACGTCCAACAGAAGAAGGCATACGTTGAAGTTAAGTGGAGGAAAGGTTAGGTCAGAGGTAGGTAGTTTTTTTTTGTACACAGTGTGGTGGGTTCTGGGAACGCACTGTCGTGGTGCTGTTCGTCATTTGCACAATAGGGATATTAAGAAGATACTTGGATAGACAGATGGCTGCGTGAAAATAGCGGATTATGGTCTCTGTAGGAGGGAATAGTTATAATGTCAACAGAGTAGAGCTACAGTGGTGAACTGAGCTTCCTGGGCCGAAGATCCTGCACTGCCTTTTACTGACCTTTGCTCCTTGATCTACCTTAGACGTAAAATTACCACCAGATGCGATGACAAAGGAGACTAAGAAAGTGAAAGGCAGCAGTGTTATGACATAAACACAGAACGGGCTCGTTGGTCTAGTGGTATGATTCTCGCTTTGGGCCTGAATTTGCGAGCATGCGAGAGGACCCGGGTTCAAATCCCGGACGAGCCCTTTGATTGATACATTTTAGAACTTCTGACATTGGAGGGCAGAAGAATGAGGGAAGATATTTAGATGTACAGAAAATTATGAGGGCTGTATATATGTAGGTCACTGCCTGCAATGATTCCCCCCTCAGGTTTGGACAGACGACGACTACAAATCACAGCTTTAGAGCGGACGGTGAAAGATTTGGTTTGGCGTAGAAATTGAATGGAGTGATGATAAACTGAGTGGCTAATCCCTTTTTCTCCAATCTTGTGTTTCTGTATGACTGAATTTCAGCTCTATCAATAGGATTTTGTACTGAGATACGAAAAATGACCATGAATAATTGGGTTTGAGTAGATGAACATTTTCCAAATATTTTCGCTTTTGCCGACGTTCTTGCAGAACTGAGTGTGCCAAGCGTAATCTCATAGTTTCACAAAGGAACTGAGAAACCCAGCGAATTAGAGCAAACCAGCGATACGAAATTATGAGGGGTATAAACCGTGTTAGTGCAAGCAAGCCTTTTCCATTGAGGTTGAAGCCACAGGTCATAGGTAAAGGGTGAAATATTAAAGAGTTAAATGGGAACTTCTTCACTCAAAAGGTGTGACTCAAAAGGATTTTGGAAAGTTTCCGTAAATAGAGTATAGCATGGACTGTGGGAATGAATACGAACCCACACGTGGCATTTTTAGATCAATGAGCCGAATGAAGCAGGGAAGAGGAAAATGAGGGCTTTTTGCTGGATGGAAGGAAGTGACAAGTTCGGTTTTGCGGAGTTCAGTACCCAGCATAGATTTTTGCAGGGTACAGCGATAACTTTGAAGCTGAACTACAGTATTTAAAGATTAGATTTATATTGTTACATGTACATATAAACATCAAGTGAAATTCGCTGTTTGCGTCAAGTCAAATCAGCGAACATTGTGCCGGGGCAGCCCGCAAGTGTCCTTAACCAACAGAGCATGCCAACAACTCATTAACCCGAACCCGTACGACTTTCGACTGCGGGTGGAATTCGGAGTACCCGGGGGAAACCCACGCGGTCAGGGGTAGAACGAACAGATACTTTGCCGTTAGCTGTGGGAATTGAATCCCGATCTTGCAGCGGCATATTTGTTAGTCTGACGCAAACCGCTACACTACCATATCTTGGTGTGGACACATTCCCCGTTTGCAGACGTCATGAAACTGCACTGTTGCTAGTGGGATGGAGAATAGTGAGCAGGACGCAAAGCGCCTACGATAAGGCCCATTCAGTATTGTTGATCTGCCAGATGCGTGCCAGATCTGGACATGATAATTGAGAGGTTACTCTCCATTCTTAAAAAACAAAAATCAGATTAGAAATAACGTGAGAGTAATGGTCTGCAAGGTTTCACTGTTAATGTAATGGTCTCTCTGTTTTGTTTCTCTGCTACTGTAATGGTTTCACTGTAGCAGCAGAGGTTGGGTTAAGACTAGAGATAACGGGGGCTTTGGAATGTGTGTCATCCAATGAGCGGCGTGTTGTATTTATTTTTTCCAGCGCGTCTGACAGATGGTATTCTCGGGCTTTTTGTCAGCAAGAGATGAAGGCAGATGATGCGATTGGAGAGAGTCGGTAGTCCGCAGGACGGAGTGGACTTGGAGTGAGAGTCCATGAGCCGATAACGCACGGAGGAGTTCGATGGGGAACAAATGGATGGGCTGCCGTGAGATCCAACGTGCACATTAGACTGTTTCATTAAAAAGGGCCCTTTTTATTTTTCTTTTCTTTACTAACTACAGATTAAGAATTATAAAGCTAAATTGCATATGGTGTACCGTTTGATATATTGCGATTCGGATTTGTAACCCGACAACACATCACGCATCGTCCACAGAAACGAAATTTCTCAGCTTGTCACGGCCAGAGGCTGTCTACCCCTAGACAAACGCATGCTGGAAGATAAATGGGTCACAATAAAGAAAGGTGGAAGGAGACCCGCGTGTCTGTGTACACGAAACAAGGATTCAGATCACACAGGATATTCTGCAGCTACTGGAAATTGAGAGTAACACACATAACATGCTGGAGGAACTCAGCCGGTCAGACAGCATCGATGTAAAGGCAGCAATAGTCAACACCTCGGACACTAATCCTTCCTCAGGACTGATAGAACTGAAGCATCGAGCTACGCCATGCTTTATTGAAAGTGAGGGTAAGTACAGGAGTGCCCCAATGCAGCCGTACAGGGCATTTATGAGTCGCGGCTGCGGCCATTTTATCGAAGGATATGTGTTGATTTGACGTAGAGAGCGCGTGCCGGTCTGATATCGGCGTGGCACAGCGAAGGGAGAATAGAGACTGGGCTGATGGTTCAATGATGTACACAGCACCAGATGGGATCTCAATGGCCAGATACTATGGATGGAATGAGGACCGATGTTAAAACGGAGTGTTGATAGGTTCTTGATTAGATGGAACTTGGTAGGGTAAAACGGGAATGACATTGAGATTAATCAAGCACGATGGAATGGAGGAGATGAATTGATAGACCGAACGGCCTAGTTCTGCACCCATGTCTTATCGCCTGATGTCGTGGACTCCACACCCAGGGATTGCGTCATCAAGGTATTTAGAAACTTCACATCCAATGGAGATTAATATTTATCTCTCCACCAGGACAGCGGCGAAAATATTCGTTCTTTTACATAGATGGCACCCGTCTCCAAGGAGCGGATCGTACTTCAGATATAAGTATATTAAATTTATTAATTCTAAAAGAATCAGCTGATAGGGGAGTGGCTGTTATTCCTGTGTGTGCACCGATGTTCAAAGGCAACGACAAAATGCTGCAGCTCTGTAAAACCCCGGTTAGTCAGATACCTGGAACAATAGAAAACAAAGAATTCCGACAGCACAATACAGGCCTTCAGGCCCAGAAAGCTGTGCGGAGCATGTCCCTAACTCAGAACTACATAGGCTTACCAATATGCCTCTACTTTTTCGAAGCTCCATGTATTCATCCAGGAGACTCTTAGAAGACCCTATAATTTCCACCTCCACCTCTGCATCCGGCAGCCCATTCCACGCACTCACCATTCTCTACATTTAAAAAAAAAACTTATCCCTGACATCTCACCTGTACCTTCTTCCAGGCACCTTAAAACTGTGCCCTCTCGTGCTAGCCATTTCACCCTGGGAAACAGACTCTGATTATCCACATGATCAATGTCTCTCATCATCTTATACATCTCTGTCAGGTCACCTCTCATCCTCTGTCGCTCCAAGGAGAAAAGCCTATTTCATTCAACCTATTCTCATAAGGCAGACTCCCCAATCCAGGCAACATCCTTATAAATCTCCTCCGCACCCTTTCTATGGGCTCCACGTACTTCGTGCATTGAGGCGACCAGAACAGTGCTCCAGGTGGGGTCCGACAAGTGTCCCTCATAGCTGAAACATTACTTCTCGGCTCTTGAACTCAATCCCACGCTTGATGAAGGGCAATGCACCGTATACCTTCTTAACCACAGAGTCAACCTCCGTAGCAGTTTTGAGTGTCCCATGGACTCGGACCACAGAATCCGTATGAGGTGTTAACATTCTGCAAATAATCTTACCATTCGTACTATATTCTGCCATCATATTAATCACTTCACATTTATCTGGGTTGAACTCCATCTGCCACCTCTCAGCCCAGTTTTGCATCCTCTGAATGCCCTGCTGTAACCTCTGACAGCCCTCCACGCTATCCACAACAACGCAATCTTTGTGTCATCAATAAAGTTACGAACCCAATCTTCCACTTCGTCATCCAGGTCATTTATCAAATTCGCGAAGCTCTCGGTATTCTGAGGAACGAGGGGTGAGCAGCCAGATGTCGTGGTCCACGTGCGGACCAATGACATTGATAGGAGTAGGGATAACGACCTGAAGAAGGAAAAGAGTGAGTTAGGAATGAAGTTAAAATGCAGGACCTCAAGGCTGGTAATCTCGGGATTGCTACCTGTGCCACGTGACAGAGAGGGTAGGAACAGGAAGTTATGGCGGATGAATGCGTGGCTGAAGAGTTGGTGCAGGAGGCAGGGGTTCAGATTACTGGAACATTGGGTTCTCTGCTGCGGAAGGTCTGACCTATGCAAAAAGGACGGGCAGCACCTGAACTGGAAAGGGACCAGTATCCTGGGGGGGTAGATTTGCTAGAGATGTTGGGGAGGGTTTAACCTAGTTTAGCAGGGGGTGGGAATCAGAATCTAAGTGCAAAGATTAGGGTAGAAGGACAAGGGCATGATGGAATGTGTTCTGAGCTGGTGAGGAAGGACAGGCGGACAAAACATGTAGCCAGTTAGAGTGTTTGAAATGCGTCTCTTTCAACGCTAGGAGTATTAGGAAAAATTTGAATGAACGTAGAGCATGGATCTGTACGTGGGACTATGATGCTGGTGCCGTTAATAAAACTTGGCTGGTGGAAGGTACCAGGGTTTAGGTGTTTCAAAGGAATAGGACGGGAGGTAAAGGGGGAGAGGGGTAGCTTTACTGGTCAAGATAGCATCAGGTCTGTCAAAGGGAGGACGCTGCAGAGAGAGTGTCCACTGAGTCGGTGTGGGTGTAAGTCATAAATAGGAAAAAATTAGTGCTGTGCTGGGATTAGTCCCTAGGACCCGAAGTAGCCTTCAGGAACAGAACAACAGACAACCAGGCAGATTTTAGAATGGTGCAGGCAATAATTGGTTGTAGTTATGGGTGATTTCAACGTATACTGGCACCCTCTGACTGCAAGTGGTGTAGATGGGGCTGAATTTGTCAGGTGTGTTTAAGAAGAATTCCTGACACAGTATGTGGACCGGCCGACGAGAAGAGAGGCCATACATGGTCTAGTTCTGTGTAATGAATCTGTTCAGGTGGCAGGCCTCTTGCTCGGGGAGCATTTTGCTGCCACAACTCCCCTAGCATCAGCATTGCTATGGAAAAGGATAAAAAGAGACAAAAAGGGAAAATGCTTAACTGGAGAAGGGCTAACTATGAAGGGATGAGGCAGGACCTAGTGACAGTAAATTAGAAACAGATGTTCAAGGGGGAAAACTCAGAAGTAATGTGGAAGAAGTTTAGAGACCACCTCTGCTGGGTTCAGGATAGGTTTGTCCCACTGAAACAAGGAAACAATGGTAAGAAAAGGGAACTGTGGTTAAGGAAACACATGAGACAACTCGTCAAGCTGAAGAAGGAAGCATACGTTAGATATAAGAAGCAGGAAGCAGGAAGCAGGAGGGGCACAATAGAAATATAGGGTAGCCAGGAAGGAGCTTGAGAAAGGACTTAGGAGAGCTGGAAAGGGGCATGAGATGGCCTTGGCATGTAGGATTACGGAGAACCCCAAGGTGAACTATGCGTACGTGAAGAACGGAAAGAAGACAAATATGAAGCTGGGGCCTGTAAAGGATAAAGAATGCAACATGTGCCTAGAGGCGGAGGAGGTTGGGGAAGTCCTAAATGAGTACTTTGCTTCAGTAATCACAAGTGAAAAGGGCCTTGATCAGGGTGACTTCTAAATAGAACAGGCCGGTGTCTTGGACAATATGGATATTAAGGAAAAAGAGGTGTCGAATCTTCTTAAAAACATCAAGATTGATAAGTCCCCAGAGCCGGACGTGATATACCCCAGGTTGCTATGGGAAGTGAGAGAAGAGATCGCTGAAGCAGTAGCTATGAACTTTGAATCCTTTTTGGCCAGGGGAGGTGCCAGAGGATCGGGAAATAGCAACTATAGCTCCCTTGTTTAAAAAAGAAGGAAGTAGGGAGAATCCAGGGAACTATAGACCGGTGAGTCTTACGTTGGTGGTCTGCAAACCTTTGGAATGGATTCTCAAGGAAACGATCTACGAGCATTTGGGGAAGTACAGTCTACTCAACGATAGTGAACATGGTTTTGTGACGGAATATTTTTACCTTACGAGCCTAATTGAGTTTTTTGAAGAGATAACAAAATACAGTGATGGGCGTAGGGCGGTAGATGTGGTGTACATGGATTTTAGCAAGGCATTTTACAAGATCCCCCACGAGAAACTCATCGAGAAAGTCATAAGGCATGGGATCAGTGGATCATTGGCAGTTGGGATAAAAAATTGGCTTACTGGAAGAAAGCAGAGAGTAGAAGTGGAAGGAAAGTAGTCTACCTGGAGGTCCGTGACTAGTGGAGTGCCACAAGGATTGGTCCTGGGACCCCAGCTCTTTGTGATTTTTATAAATGACCTGGATGAAGAGCCGGAAGTATGGGTGAGTAGGTTTGTGGATGACACGAAGATTGGAGGAGTTGTGGATGGAGCTGTAGGTGTCGAAGGTTACAAGAGGATATACACAGGATGCAGAGTTGGGCAGAAAAGTGGCAGATGGAGTTCAATCCGGTAGACTGTGAGGTGTTGCATTTTGGAAGGACAAACCAGAAGGCTAAGTACACGGTTAATGGTCACTTACTTAAGAGTGTGGATGAACAAAGGGACCTTGGCCTTCAAATCCATACATCCCTCAAGTTCGCTGTGAAGGCAGGTAGGGTAGGTAAGAAGGCCTATGGGATGCTAGGCTTAATTAACAGGGGGATTGAGCTCAAGAGTAGAGAGGTCATGTTGCAACTCTACAAATCTCTGGTGAGACTGCACTTACAGTGTTGTGTTCAGTTCTGGTTACCTCATTATAGGAAGGATGTGGAAGCTATGGAGAGGGTGCAGAGGAGATTTACCACGATGTTACCTGAATTGAAAAACAAGAGGCAAGTTTAGCAGAGCTGGGAACGTTCTCTTTGGAGCTTAAAAGCATGAGAGGACACTTGATAGAAGTCTACAAGATTATGAGTGGCATAGATAAGGTGGATAGCAAGTATCTGTTTCCCAGGGCAGGGATACCACACGCCAGAGGGCATATGCACAAAGATAGGGGAGGAAAGTTGAGGGGAGACATCAGGGGTATTCTTTTTTACACTGAGGGTTATGGGTGCCTCGAATGTCTTGGCAGGTATGGTGGTTGAGGCTAAAACATTAGGGGTGTTTAGGAGCCTCTTGGACAGGCACATGGATGAAAGAAAAATAGAGGGTTTTGGGGTAGTGGGGGTTCAGAACTTTTTTAAAGCAAAATATGGGTCGGCACAACATCGAGGGCTGAAGGGCTTGTACTGTGCGGTTGTATTCTAGTGTCTAGTGTCTTCTGGATGGTGACGAGGAGCAGGACAGAAGTGGGGTAGTTTGGCATGTAGAGTGGTGTCACAACAGCCTTGCACTCAACATTATGAAACCAATGAATTTATTGTGGTCTCAGGAAGTATAAGTGGGGAGAGGCGGAAATGCTTCCGGTGTAAGGTGGTGCTGGTGAAGCTCGGTGACCACTTATCGACGGCAAACTAAACAAAGAAAACAACTTAATATGTTATTAATAACTTATTTTATTCTGATAAACGATCGCTGTAAACGAAAGCCTCTAACTTTCCATTCGGTGTTGAGCTTTTGAACCGCCTATATGAACTGGCATTTTTGCGGTGTGAACTGAAAGCTCGAAAGCGCTAGATAGTGCTGCCTTGAAGGCCGAAGCAAACCGCCGGGGTCTGGGTCGAAAAACCGAGAACGAGCCAACGTATAATAGCGATTGCAGGCGCGGACTTAGAGGCGATTCGATGTGGCAGAACAGAGGCTAGCGGAGGCGAGGCAGATTTCGGCTCCATGCCCGACAGCGAGGACATATCGGGAATTTGATCCATTTTAAAGTGGGCCCGAATTGGAAAGTTCGGAACGAGCAGAATCGAGGCGGTGAGGCCAGACCCGAGAGAATAACAAAGCAGCAGGGCCCGGGTCCGAAAGCGAGGAACGACGCGATGTTTGGACTTTTAAAATGACGGACCAGTTTGGACGATGGGCGGGACGCTTCGGCTCGGTGCTCCGCGACGTTTGCTCTGCGCTGCTTTGAACAGAGACAGGGGCATGTTCTTGAATCGGTTGTTGCAACGTCTGGCTTCCTATCCGTGGAGGACTCACTTTCCTGAACTTCAGTTCGGAATGTTATTTGGTTAAGTTTATCGTTTGCAGCATTGGTCTTTTTGTTATGTTATTTTTCTCTGCGTATCGGGTGTTTGACTGTTTTCTGACTTAACCGGCTCTATTGGCTTTTTTTTTTGGTTTGTGGTTAATTGTGAGGAGACGAATCAAAATGCTGAAAAAGTATACCTTGATAATAAACGCACTTTGAATTTTGAACTGTAAACAGGTACGTCTTCATCGATGGGTCAGCAGTGGAAAGGCTGAGCAGATTCCATTTCCCCTGGGTCCACGGCTCCAGATGATGAGTTGGAGATGAAGAATTGATGAAATTACGAAAGACTTTGAGAAGATCCGTTATGTCAAAGTTTGAGAAGATTTATGATATGCAAAAGACTCCAGAAAATTTCTAGAGATGTACCCTGGACTGTATGCGGGCTGTCACATTCCGTCAGGTGTGGAGGCGCTAATGCAGAAGATCGGAAAAAGCCACAACGTGTTGTAAACTCAGTCAGCTCCAGCAATGGCATCAGGCTCCCACCAGATTCAAAAAGCAATGTCTCAGCAAGACGGCATCCATCATTAAGGACCCTCCGTTAAGTTATGTCTCCATGTATTCGCCATTTCTGCCTGGGAAACGTGCAGTATCTCTTGCTGTACAATCAACCTCTGCCTCTTATCATTTTGTACACATTCCCAAAGTCACAGCTCATGTTCTGTTCCCCTAAAGCAAACCCTCGCTCAACCTCGCTTCTTAATCCTTGCGTCATCACAGTAAATCTCCTCTGCTCCATCTCTAACGATTTGACATGCTTGCTATAATGTGACGACTGGAACGGAAAAGGACAGAAAGTGCGGATTCAGCAGGGTTTCATAGGGCTACAAAATTATCTCACGGATCTGACACTCATTCCTCCATCTAATGAAGGCCACTGCAGCCTCTGCCTTTTGCGGCCAAACCAGTTTTGAATCCAGACAGGTAACAGTCCCTGTAGCTGATACCTCCTACCTTCCTCAATGATCGTATCATTGAGCGAACATACCATAGTAAAATCAATATTTAATAAATATGTCTTGCCAATTTCTCACGGTATTCAATCATGTTCGTGAGACATGTTCTGTTCTTCAGAATGTCCTGTCGACTGTCCCTGATCAGACTGTGCTTAAGCAAATGAAGAGAACACAATGGAACGTTATTGTCATGGCAGAAGACAACAAAATTGCGGCGCTGCTCCAGACCGGGCAAAGCAGGTATTTGCAATGCGTGCGGTTCGGATTCATTAAAACAAATGCACTCAAAGAGCATTGGCAAGGCAGTGTGTGGCATTATTCAGCAGAACAATGGCTCCCGGGATGATGTTATTTCCGTCTAATGCCGTGGAGAAGATGTTTCTCTATCTCCTACCAGATGACAGGAAATTAAACAGACAATGCCAGTGATCGGATGAGTCTTTACTGTTGCCGTAGGCATCTAGAGTTCGATTGTCTCCCAGTCCGGTAGTTGAGCCTCAGTGATGTTCGGAGCTGTCTTGATCAACCATCTGAGTAGTTTGCAATCTGTTTCGCTGCATTTAGAGTACAGTACTGCTATTCCGTGTGTCAGTATGCTTTCTATCGCACATAAAATGTTGAGCTGATATTTTTGAGACAGATTAGCTCTCACTAATCACCTCATATAGTATAGTCACTGTTGTGCTTTGGGTGCTAACGAGATTTCGCTGATGCACCGTGAGAGCTCCTCGCTGATATTCATCCCCAAACACATGAAGCTCTGAACACTCCCCATTACGACACCATTAGAGATAGTGGGGCCTATTCGAGACTACTTGCATTTTTTGAAGTCGATTACCATTTCTGTTGTCTTGTTAATGCTGGTCGAAGTTTCAGGTTAATTCGCTCTACATGCAGATTCATTAGTTTCTGTTATTAGGCCAATCACTGTTGTGTCCTCTGCGACTATGATGGCGGAGTTTGTTGCAAGAGCGTGTGTGCAGTCATGGGCGAGGAGAGAGAGAGAGTAGAGACGTGGACTCTGTACGCACCACCGCGGGCACCTGTGTTGAAGTTTTGGGGAATTGATGCGCACTTGCTTAGTTTCTCCGTTTCGGTACGATTAGTGAGGACGTCTAAGTTCCAGTTACAGGTTGGAACCTGAATTACTTGAGGCAATTCCAGAAATTCTCCCTGATTTTACCCGTCACTGAAGTAAAAGTAATTGGTCTATCATTCCAGGGTTAATCCTGCTGCCTTTCTTGGAAAAAAATAAAGATGTTTGTCAGAACCTCCCACCATGTTTCGCACCTATTCCTGTGGCCAGTGGGGACGCACATATCATCACCAAAGCCGGAGCAATCTCTTCCCACGCATCCATTAGTAACATGTGCTGTATTCCTTTCCCTATCGGGGACATATCGATCCTCATGCTCTTCAGAATATCCAATGCATCTTCCTTCGAAACCTTGACATATTCCAGCATATCAGCCTGTTCACGCTGCCACCACATTCATCAAGGTCCCTCTGGGATTCCTAATCTGTGTTCAACGGAGTACTTGCTTAATAGTACTATTCCACGGCATAAAATCTGTTGGGAACCTCTGTACTGGCTAAGACTGAAGCACGTCATTCATTAACGACCTTCCCTACCGCCTCCGACTCCAGGCGCATGTTTCTTTACTCTTGTATCCTTCATCGCTTCGACGCTCTTGTCCTCTTGTTCTCCTCCTCGCCAATGCACTAATGTCCATTGTTTGGCTCCTTCTTGGCGACTTTGTAACTCTCCAGAACCATTTCTGATAATCTCTGCTTCGTTGGTCTTAAGCCTGTTTCTTTCTTCCTCGGGAATGGATATTCCAGATCTCGTCACAGCCGTAACTCCTTCGAGTTACCATCCTTTCCCTACCTCAGTGGGTCAAACCTTCCTACAACGCTAAGCAAGGGTACCCTAAACCACCTTGACAATCCTGTTGGGCTTTTCCCTAAACACATCCGTTCCTAGTTCACATCCCCAGGTTCCTGCCTCATAGCATCATATTGAGTACTCCCCCAAATTAAACACTTCCCAATATATTCTGCTCATATCCTTGTCCATGGCTATGTAAGAGTTCAGGGGGTTATCGTCAGTATCTCCAAAATGTCCGCTAAGCCTCGTATATCTTAGTTGAGTTCATTCTCTTCAAGCATCGGCTTTTTAAATTATTTCTAAACTTTTCTAAATAAAAAAAACGATGGCACTGTTTGAATTCTTTTTGCCCTACCTCTCTTGTTTAATTATTTTTTATTGTTTATTTTAGCTCTTTTGGACGTATTGACTATACAGACATTTCACGACATTTACTGGAGAGAGTAAACGTGATGCTGGTTCCGATTCTGATGACGGAAATGAGGAGCCAATGATGATCCGTAATATGCACCGCCATTTATTGAGACATAATTCGGAGCCAGAAAAGCCGATGCCCATTCGGCATTGGTAATATCTGTAACAGAAGTCATTATATAGATCTTTAGTCTTCAATATTAACAAGCAGGGGATACTTCATTACATTTCGTGCTGTCGTTGTCAATCATGCCTGCGCAATGGGCTTCTGAGTTCATTGTGACTAAAGAAGTAAGGACAAAGTTGGAATAAGGTGATGAAATCCGTACGGTCAACATTTATATTGGGCAAATAACGCAGAATGTGCAAGCTCGCTGTAATGTTCATATGATGTGGGATTGGTTTCAGGATAAATCGTGAGCGAACTCAAAGCTAACACAAAGTGCACTGCAGATGCTGTGGTCAAAGCTACAGGTACAACAAGCTGGAGGAACTCAGCAGTCAACGTTTGACTCCGTGGAAACGAGCAATCAACGTTTCGGGTCGAGACCCTTCGTCAAGACTGAAGAGGAAGAGGGGAGGGGCCCCATAAATAAGGTGGGTAGGGTGGGTAGGAGAAGGCTGGTAGGTGCCAGGTGAAAAGACAATCAGAAGAAAGATGAAGGGGTGGGGGAGGCGAAGCGGAGGGGGGGACATCGGCAGGAAAGGTGAAGAAGGAATGAAAGTGCGAAGCACTGTGTAGTAGAAGTAGGCAGAATCATGACAGAGGTGATAGTCAGCTGGGGAAGGAGGCAGATTGAAACTGGGATGGGGAAAGGGGAAAGCGAGGGGATTACTGGAAGCTGGAGAATTCAGTGTTCATACCAAAGGACTGGAGACTACCCAGACGGTATGTGACGTGTTGCTCCTCCAATCTGAGTTTGCCCTCATCATGGCGGTAGAGGAGGCCATGTATGGACATATCCGAAAGGGAATATGAAGCAGATTTGACATTTGCTAACAAAAGTTAACATTTGCTTTGAGAGATATGAAGCGAGATGTAATACAATTAATAACAAATAAAATGAATGTGAAGGCAACAGTAAAAGCAGGTCATAGATCATGATTGGCATTTGAAGCCATAATGCGACGGACAGCTTTAAAAAGTTTCCGATTGTCTACTTTACTAGACGGTTTTATGGACTGAGCTTTAAGTACTCCCTGTGGTGCACAGAGAATGCAGAATTAGAAACGGCGCCTTGTTTGTTAACTAACTGTAACTAACTCATGTTATGTGCAACTTCTGCTACTGTTGTTTTTGGGTTTTTTTTTTAAACCGGAGAATAGATTAAAGTATATAAAGGGCAGCGAGATCAGAACGCAGGCGAGTGGCGCTTAGTGCAAGGAGTGCGGTACATTTTGTACAATATCCGAGAAATGGCTCTACCGACAATCCGGCATGTAAGGATTGTATTTTACCCTATTCTCGCAGCTTTCGGTGTTCCGTGTAAGTCGACACATCCTCTGTCCGGAATGTTATGGACGGTCGTCTATTAACAGACATTTCACTGGGTATTCTTTATCGGCGAAACCAACCCATTGCGGAAACACGGCGGACTACTGCTGCTGAACATTTTGTCATCGCTCTCTACGGTGATGCAGGATCGAGTTCACTGCCACCCCGACGCCCGGCGCCTCCAAAGTTCATGCTGCTCAAATTCAGAGAGATCAATCCTCGCTCTTGCTGACCACTGTCAGTGTAAATTTGATACCACGGATCGTTGCGGATTGAAACATACTTTGTGACCTAACTTTTGGGTGAAGGAGCAGTAGAACAGTACGAATTGTGCGAGCGTTTGGGATTGTACCAACTGCCGCCGTAGCTGAACAATCTCTCCCCCTCTCTCTCTCTCTCTCTCTCCTCTCTCTCCTCTCTCTCTCTCTCTCTCTCTCTCTCTCTCACTCTCTCTCTCTCTCTCTCTCTCTCTCTCTCTCACACACACACACACACTATCTCTCTCGTTCTTTCTTTCTGTGTCTCTCTTTCTCTATCTATCTCCCTGTCTCTCTCACTTTCTGTCCTTTTTTCTCTCTCTCTCCCTTTCTCGCTCTCTTTCTCCCCGTCTCTCTGCCTGTCTCCCAGTCTCTGTCCTCTCTCTCACTCTCCGCCCTCTCTCTCTCTGTCTGTTCCTCGCTCACTCGCTCTCTCCAACTCCTTCCATCCCCCTTTTGCGGATTTCCGATCAAACCTTTGATTATATGTCTTAGCAGTACCAGTTGGGAATTATAGTAAATATAGCTAGCACAAGAATGGGCTGTCCAGCTGGAGATTTGAATTAATTTGTCCCTATCGCGCCTTTAAGATGATAATGAATGTGATGAAAAATGGCAGATATATCCAAGTGAAAGAGCTTATTTATTTTTAGATGTTTCTGGAACTATTCGAGTGTAAGCTAGATTGTGCACAAGCGACAATCAGTGAATTCCGATCCTGTTAACGGGTCCTGTCCTCATTCATTGATTAAACGGAGGGAACGAGTGCATCGGTTTCACCCTGGGTCTGGTGACCGACAGCGAGCGCGACCCCACTTACTCCGGGCCAGTAATGGCTCAATAGTAATGAGAGTTCCGTTGAGTGAAATCTGTCGGCTGCACATCAGCCGACCCTCCTATAGCTACTGTGTTCAGCTCCGTCACCGCTTTCATTCCCTACGGCTGGTGCCTGAATGGAGCTTGGAGGATAAGAGCTATTGAAATGATGATCCCACGGGTAGGGAATGTAGGGCGCAAGGAAGGAATGGGAGAAGATGGTGATCTCCACTATTTGTCTGGGTTGTGATGGTGAATAGGCGGCAGTGCTGCCCCCTCTCGGTTACATCGCCAAAGAGAAATCGAGAGCATGTCACCAGCAACTTAACCAGGAACAAATGCACGTTCAGCTCCGATCACTTTTAGTTCACTGGATGAGGAGTTTTTTTTTTCTCGTTTGGAAATATATTTCCCTGGTAATTTTGCCGATCACTGTCGGAATATTATTTTCACACTGGATTCCGAGAACACTTCTCCTCGCCCTGTTTCTAACTCATAATTTGTGTCTCTTCCCCTAGCGAACCTATTGACAATGGTGGTCCTCTTCCGTGGGAATTGCGGCCTTTCCAAATGTATATCCCACTACATGTTTGCCATGGCAATGGCAGATCTCCTGGTGATGATGTTCTGTGTAATCGGGTATCATATTGTCATGTACCAGTTTCCAACATCCTTCCTGTCCTACACATCTGCCTGTAAGGCTGTTGTGTACTTCAATTCAACCAGCCTGCAAACCTCGGTCTGGTTCACTGTCCTGTTCACAGTCGATCGGTTTGTAGCGATCTGTTGTCAGAAGCTTAAAGCGAAATATTGCACAGTGAGGACAGCTGTTGCCGGCATTATAACCGTGGCGCTCCTGGTGCATTTACAGAGCGTCCCGTTTCTATTTGAGTATAAACCTGTGCGTATAGATAACGGTATTCAATGGGGCTGTCAGCCGAGCTCATGGTTCATGACGTCTCCTGTGGGAGTCGCATTCTCCTTTCTGCAGAGTATTTTAACGGTTATAATACCTTTTGTACTGATAGCTCTGTTTAACTGTCTGACAGTGAAGCGCATTTTATTAGCCAGTAAAGTGCGCCGCGGACTGCGCGGTCACAGCAGTCAAACACAGAACGATCCGGAGATGGAAAGCCGCCGGAAATCCATCGTTTTACTCTTTAGTGTGTCCGGTAGTTTCATTCTCTTGTGGCTGACAGTATGTATGAGCTCTCTGATCACCGGACCCGCAGGAACCGCGCATTACGACGGCGATTACACCGACTCTGCCTATGTCGCCACTGAAGCCGGCTACATGCTCATGTACTTGAGTTCCTGCACGAACACCTGCATTTATACAGCGACCCAGGCTAAGTTTAGAGAAGAAATGCTGCTTGTGCTAAAATCTCCTTGGACTTTGTTTTTAGTATTGATTAAAAAGCACAGGTAAAGCAAAGTACATGTTCCTAAAGGTCAAACGTTCATTAACCACTAATTCTCCGCATTGGGCACAAACACATTAATACCATTGGCATTAGCTCACTTAGATCCTTCTGCGTAATTTTACCAAAATGTGCAACGAGACCAGTAAGTGAGCAGTCAGCGGCTCTATTTACAACTTTTCCACAGTTGTATTGTCAGCGGTCACGACTGTTCCCATTTTCCAAACTGAAACTTTCACTGTGGCTCTCTTCCCGCAAGCATTCCGGAATCGATGTTTCCAGCATTTTCGGCACTTTTCACAGTCACGCCTGTTGTTTCCTCTGCAAGTAGAACCGGTTTCCCCTCAGTGTGGACGTGATCCAGGGACACATGAAAACCTTCCCAGTTTCCTTCTGCAGACTTTCAATTAACGTCACTGATTTTTTAAAATATATTCAGCGGATCCACTTTGGTCGGTCAGACACCAAAACCACCCCAATTCGTCCCACTATGTGCCACCAGATATGAAATATACTCGCTGTACAGACAAGCTGTGTAGTTCTTCATCAGCCCTGGACCACATCAGTGTTTACCTCATTTTGATCAGCTTCCCAGTATAATGTTTATTTCCAATAACATGAAGCTCAGAGCTATCCACGGTTCCGTTCATCTCTTAAACCATCTTCCCACATCTGTTGTGTGTGTGTTTGTGTGTGCGCGCCTGTGTGTGTGTGTGTGTGTGTGTGTGCGCGCGCCTGTGTGTGTGTGTATGCGCGCGAGCATAAATGTCCGTATTACATTTCTTCAAATATATATGAATTTAATTTCCTGCCCTTGCTGTGGACTTTTAAGCCTTAGTGACGGACAGAGCCGCTGTTGAATCCACCTGAGGAACAGTTAGATTCTGAAATATTGTGGAGTTCAATTAGCTGTAGGAATACAATTGGCTGATAAGGCTGCCACTCGCTGTTCTGTGGGTTATGAGCGCAACCACCAACACGTTTGTCTCTGGGAAATACTGGCATGATTTAACAGAATATATTCTGCCATGTACGGAATCCGCTCCGTATACTGACGTTTTCAACTCCTGCTCTGTCCTTAAGATATCCGTGTCGTTAGCATTCCCCTCGCAGTGTCATGGTAGAAAGAAATGCAGGACCGCCAAATAAGGCCAGCTCTCCCCCCCCCCCGCTCCCTTTCTTTGTGGAGTGTAAGGAGGGGGTGAGTTACCCAGGAAGGGGGTTGGGTGGAGATGAGATCCTGGGCACCCAGGGTGCGGGGGGCAACAGAAACCTCAAATAAAACTCATCCGAAACGAAGACAGGACGTTACAGTGGTTTATTGATTTCATCGACAAATGTAAATTAAACAATGTGTGAGCTGCTGACGTGCGGGAATAAATAAGTTGCTCCCGACTCACTCACAGTCACACACAATTAACTGACCGGCAACGACCAGTGCCAGTTTGAATAATCAGTCCCATTTCTCACTGTCACTCTGCATCACGGAACTGATGATTATCAAATCACACTTCAGGGCTGTGTCCCAGACCACCGCAGATCCAGGGTCATTTCCGAACCTTTGCGAATTGCTTCTGGAGTGCGGAAAGATAAGGGCGGGTGTTAAAGGGGGGGGGGGGGGGGGGAATCGGCCAAATTGTCTCCATCCTGCGGCCGGGTATGTTCACACATTCAGACATTTACAGATACACTCTCAGTCCGGGTCTGGACTCCTGTAGAGATTCCAGTTCATTCTCCCCAGTCCCACTGAAATTATTCACCGCTAGCCTGAAACGGATGGAAAAATAAAGATGAAAAGAAACCCAGATTATATAACCGTGTCAGTAACAGGGTACTGGGGTTAATGTTTCAACAGTAATCACAGACAAACATCACCAGAAAACCCGCGGATCTGCTGAAATTTTATCACATTGAACATTAACACAGACACTCACATGATCTGCTCCAGACTCGGGTGGGTCAGTATGAGCCGGCGGAGAGCGGGGACAGACTGGTCTGTGAGCGGGTTCCATCCCAGGTCCAGCTCCATCAGTGATCGGTTTGTACTGAGAGCGGAGGCGAGATCCTCAGCACCAGAATCTGTAAGTTCGACATGGTTCAGACTGGAAATGAGAGAGAGAGTGAGGGTGAAGGACATAGAGAGACAGGGGACGGTACAAATTCCCAGAATTTACCAGTAACACAATTACTGATCACATTAATGTTCAGTGTCAGACACCCAGTGTCTGTAAACACAATCTCCCACAGTCTGGTACTTACTTCAGTGTCTGTATTTTACACTCTGGGTTCTTCAGTGCCTCAGACACCAGTTTCACTCCTGAATCTCCCAGGTCATTCCGCCCAAGACTAAACAGAAACAGACAAATTAATGAACAAAGTGATTCAAACCATGGGTCTGAAGGAATTTCTCTCACTCGGTTACTTCAGGAAACATTAAACCCTTCAGTAAATCACTGATCGGCATTCCCATCACTGTCAATGTCCCTCACTGACCAGTTACAGGGGATTCACTGAACGTCAGTAATTTAGTCTGTCGGTGTGACCCTGTAAACTCCTCATATCCTAACTCATTGCGCGATGGTTAGAAAAGTGTTCCTGACCTGTGAGTGGATCGGAAGGGATAGGGTTGAAGGGGAGAAAGTCCCACAGTGAGGAAGATTTGTGAATAGAGAAATGTCGGTGGGAAATGACACCATCTGAGGAAAAGGATGGAAAGACGGGACCTGAAGTAGGAAGGGGGTTGGGAAAGAAAGATCCCACAGGAGGAACGGGGATGTGAAAGAGAGATCCCACAGGACGAAGCGGGATGGAGAAGAGATATCCCACAGCAGGAACGGAGTTGGGGAAGAGACATCTCACAGGAGGAAGGGGGATCGCATTTGTCACAATTCTTCACAATCATATTCACTATAGTTTTACCCAAATCCCTTTACATTGAAAGAACACAATGGAACAGTTTCACAGTTCAGAGTGAGAGAAAAATTAAGTTACCTCAATACCTGGAACTTGTGCAGCCAGGGTCCCAGCCGCTGGATTCCTTCACACAAAATGTGGCAGTACGACAAGTCGAGACGTTTTATTGTATCACAGAGTCTGACAACATGAGACAGGACCGCACAGTCAACCGGGATCAGTGTCATTCCACTGAATGAAAGTTCTTCCACAGATCCCAGTGCGGTCTGAGCCAGTTCACGATTCTGAGACTCAAACAGGTAGTGAAATGTGTTCAGGAGCCTCCTTTTACCAGCTTCACTCGTCGTGTTCTCACTCTGGCGTTTAACCTCCTCCTTCACCCAGTCAATCACCCGACAGGTTGGTTCATGAGGAAATGGACCCAGAAACTCCTCCAGACCCCGAGCTGTCATTGGGGAGGAGAGACCAGCAACAAAACGGAGGAATACCTCAAATCGCCCATCGGTCCTGTTATGAACTTCAGTGAGGAATCTCAGGATATCCTCGGGATGTAGAGTCAGGAACTGTGCGACTGCAGCTACAAACTCTTGGATGGTGAGGTGTGGGAATGTGTACACCACGCTCTGGGCAGAATCCTCTCTCCCCAAAAGCTCCATCAGGAACCCGGACAGGAACTGGGAAGGCTGCAGATTGTAGTTGTTCAAATCTCCATCTGTAAACACAGTTTTCTTATCGGACACTCCTCTGAAGGCTATCTGACCAACCCTGAGTAACACATCACGGAGGTTCTCAATCTCACGGCTGTGGTTTTTCAGGATGCTGTAAATATAGTAGGAATACAGTTGGGTGATGGTCTTGGGAATTCGCTGTGGGTCCCTGTCTCTTTGTGTGAAGAAAGGACCCAGTGCAAGAGCAAGGATCCAGCAGTAGGAGGGGTTGTAGCTCATGGCGTACAGGATCTCGTTCTCCTTCACGTGTTTGAAAACAGCAGCTGCCACCGTCTGATCTTCAAAATGCTTCATGAAATATTCCTTCCATTGCTCACCAGCAAATCCCAGGATTTCTGCCCAGACCCTGATATCTGCCTTTTCCAATAAATGTAACGCAGTGGGGCGGGTGGTCACCAGCACTGAACACCCTGGGAGCAGTTTGCCCTGGATTAAACTGTACACAATGTCCGACACTGCACACCAGCACTCGGGATCTGGGCACTGGTGCTTAGGTTCTGTATCTCTCCAACTGTCTGCAAAATAGATTCTGTGTTTGAATTCATCCAAACCATCGAATATGAACAACAATCCCTGTGGGTTCTTCCAGACATCTCTCAGGAAATTCCCAAAGTAAGGATACTGATCCAGAATCAGTTCCCCCAGGTTTGTTCTGCAGTTAATGGAGTTTAAATCCCGGAATTTGAAACTAAAGACAAACTGGAATTGCTGGAATATTTTCCCCGTGGCCCAGTCATAAACAATCTTTTGTACCATTGTTGTTTTCCCAATCCCCGCGACTCCGGCCACTGCTGCTGATCTCCCAGATTTGGATTTACTTTGGGAAAAGCTGCTCTGGAATAACTGATCAGTCCGGATTTTTTCCATCTCTCCGTGGAGATGTTTCTCTCTCCAACGCTCGTGGTCTCTGCCTCTTGCCAGCAGCTCATGTTCAACCAGTCTCCGATCTCGAACAGCAGAAATGACGATGAGCTCAGCGTATCGAACAACCAGCTGGAAAACCTTCACCTTCTCCCTCATCAGGACCGTGTTGACTCTCAGTGTTTCAGTTTGTGCCCGCAGAGTATCCATGTGTTTCTGTTGAACATCTTCAATGGGAACAGACAGCGTTCAAACTGTTAGATGTCTCAACTCAGAACTCAGTATTTAAGCACACAAGAGTTAGCCCAAAGCTATTGCATTAATTGAATTAATCAATGAATGTCCGTACAGTAAAGTAAATTTGCTTGCCTGGTCTGGATAAACACATGGTCATCATATTTTCATATTAACTGTGCTGTGAAGATGAGTCTTTCCCTGGTAGTTTACTGACCCCAGACTGTCCCGTACTGGACACGCTCTCACTACAGCCACAGATATCACTGTTCATGCGGAAGAAACTTTTAATCCCCATTGTTGATGAGGTGTGTGTGGAGATAGAGAAAACGGAAGTTGGCATTCTGTCAAAGGAACAGGTCGGGGAATCACAGCTCCCCCCCTCCCCTCTCAACATCACTGATTCAAAACGCAAAGAAGTATATTCGTTGATCAGCACCTGCTCTGTGGCTGGGTAGCTGGGGGAGAAAATGTCAATGGCTTGTTCTGGAGATTGAGACAGTCAGCATTTTGACACAAACCACAGACAATCCACCCACACCCCCCCCCCCCCCCACTTCCATCATCACAGATGCTGCTCAGCTCACTGAGTTCCTTCAGAAAATGGTTCGAGACAGCAGATCTGCAGTACCGTGTCTCTTAAAGAGTCTGTATTGTAAATACTCAGCAGATCCAAGATTGAATATACACGAGTGTAAAGGAGAAGGAAATAATTGTTATTCCGGATCTGATTAAGCACAAACTCAGATAGTGTATGCAAAGGAAAACTCGGTATTTTTTTTCAATCATTCTGGTGGTGGGGTGCGGTTGTTAGTTGTGGATGTGTTGATCTGTCTTACTGCTTGAGGAAAGTAACTGATTTTGAGTCTGGTGGTCCTGCTGTGGATGCTACGTAGCTTCCTCCCTCACGGGGCGGGGCAAACAGCCCGTAGGCAGGATAGGTGGGATCCTTCCTAACGCTGCTGGCCCTTGTCCGGAGCCTTTCTGTATATACGTCCCTGATGAGAGGTGGGATGGGGGTGCCGGTGATACGTCTGGGCAGTTTTGACTACCCGTTGTAGAGCCTTCCAGTTGGCCACAGTTATGCAGCATGTTGGCCTGTCCTCTGCAGCACAGCTGTAGAAGGACGCGAGTGTAGATGTGAGTACAGGTCAGACAATGTCTGTGGAAACGGGAGATACCACTGGTCTATGGCTTTAAATACAAGTTTGAAAACCATGTTATTTAGAGGTCGGGAGTTAAAGAGAGCAGAGACCGAGGAATTTTGGTAGCAGCCAGCATGAAGTCTCATTACACTGTGATGTTTAAGCATTCTCCCCATTTAGGTAATAGTCCACCCTATTGTTTCTCTTGCCAAAATGCATTACCATTCATTCCCCAACATTGTAGTCCATCTGCCACAATTTGCCCACTCTTCCAATTTGTCGAAGTTTTGCTGCAATCGCATTGCTTCCTCAGCACTACCCACCCCTTCGCCGATCTTCGTATCATCAACAAATGCGATCAGTAAAGGAGCCCAGCAGAAAGCAGCTGATTGGGCAACCAAGGTCAAGTGACCTTGGAAAAACTCATACCAATAAATAGAGGGGTAGCTCAAGTGGAGCGGCCAGTAAAGGAGTGGAGCTTTGCGGCTTTGACTCGGGGAGCAGCCTTGTTGAGGAAAGGTCCTTGTGAGGAAAGAGCGAGTCTTTGGCGAGGAAGCTGAGGGAGGAGACTACACCACAGTTGGTGAGGGTGAGAGGTGGTGAAGAGATGACAGGTAAACTGATTCAGTGTGATGCTTGCCTGATATGGGAGGTCAGGGACACTGATGGTGCTTCCGGCTGCTAAAACTGTGAAAAGTGTGTCCAGCTTCAGCTCCTGAAGGACCGTGTTGGGGCACCGGAGAGGTAACTGGATGACCTCAGGTACATCCGGGAAAAACGGGAGTTTTCTGGATAGTACATACAGTGAAATCGTTACACCGAAGATAACAGAGGAGATAACGGGGGTGACAATGAGGAAGAGATGGAAGCTTGAAGTACAGGAGACCCCGGGGGATGTGCCTCTTGAAAACATGTTCACACTCTTGGAAGCTTGGGACAGAAGACACTGCCAATCTGAGAGGTGAACGGGTCTGCGAGTCAAAAATTGGCACTGAAGCAAAGCCAAAGAGACAGACGACTGGCAGAGCTGTGGGTTTTAGATTCTTAGACCACTGGGATCGGTTTTGGGGTAAGGATGAATTGTACAAAAGGGACGGGTTGCACCTTAGCAGTCGGGGGACCAGCATTCTGGCCGGCAGGTTTGCCACTGCAACACGGGTGTGTTTAAACTAATAAGTGTGGGGAGGAGACAAACTGGAAATATAAGGATGGAGTTAAAGGGAAAGACTGAATAAGAAAAGTTAAGAAAGACATCAGAATTTACGGGGCAGAAAGCTCCGGAAGGGATCGGAGAGTATGGCCAAGTGCAATAGGACCAATGTGACAACCTAGGGGAGTAATGGATTAAAAGTATTATATATGGATGAGCTTGAATTTCAGTTGGAAGTTGGTAAGTATGATGTTGTAGGAATAACAGAGACATGGCTGCAAGAGGACCAGGGCTGGGAAATGAATATTCAAGGATATACATCCTATCGAAAGGACAGACAGGTGGGCAGACGGGGTGGGGTGGCTCTGCTGGTGAGGAATGAAATACAGTCCCTTGCAAGGGGTGACATAGAATCAGGAGAAGCAGAGTCAGTATGGATAGAACTGAGAAATTGGAAGGGCAAAAAGACCCTAATGGGAGTTATCTACAGACCCCCAAATAGTAGCCTGGATATAGGGTGCAAGTTGAATCAAGATCTAAAATTAGCATGTTGCAAAGGTAATGCTACAGTTGTAATGGGGGATTTCAACGTGCAGGTAGACTGGGAAAATCAGACTGATACTGGACCCCAAGAAAGGGAGTTTGTGGAGTGCCTCCGAGATGGATTCTCAGAGCAGCTTGTGCTGGAGCCTACCAGGGAGAAGGCAATTCTGGATCTAGTGTTGTGTCATGAACCGGATTTGATAAGGGAACTCGAGGTAAAGCAGCCATTACGAGGTCGTGACAATAATATGTTGAGTTTTAACCTACAATTTGAGAGGGAGAAGGGAAAATCGGAAGTGTCAGTATTACAGTTGAACAAAGGGGACTATGGAGCCATGAGGGAGGAGCTAGTCAAAGTTGACTGAAAGGATATCCTCGCAGGGATGACAGTGGAACAACAATGGCAGGTATTTCTGGGAATAATTCAGAAGGTGCAGGATCGGTTCATTCCAAAGAGTAAGAAGGATTCTAACGGGAATAGAGAGCGACCGTGGATAGCAAGGGAAGTCAAGGAGAGTATAAAACGTAAGAGAGAAGAAGTATAACATAGCAAAGATGAGCGGGAAGCCAGAGGACTGGGAGCATTTAAAGAACAATAGAAGATTACTAAAAAAGGCAATATGCGGAGTATATAAAGGAGGATAGTAAAAGCTTCTTTAGGTACGTGAAGAGGAAAAAGCTATTTAAGATCAAAGTTGGGCCCTTGAAGGCAGAAACAGGTGAATTTACTATGAGGAGCGAGGAAATGGCAGACGAGTTGAACAGGTACTTTGGATCTGTCTTCACTAGGGCAGACACAGGCCCTATAATAGTGGCCAGAGGACATAGGATAATGGAGGGACTGAAGGAAATTCACGTTAGGCAGAAAAAGGTGTTGGGTAGACTGATGGGAATGAAGGCTGATAAATCCCCAGGGCCTTATGGTCTGCATCCCAGAGTACTTAAGGAGGTGGGTCTAGAAATCGTGGACGCATTGGTAATCATTTTCCAATGTTCTATAGATTCAGGATCGGTTCCTGAGAATTGGAGGATAGCTAATGTTATCCCGCTTTTTAAGAATGAAGGGAAAGAGAAAACAGGGAATTATAGACCAGTTAGCCTGACATCAGTGGTAGGGAAGATGCTGGAGTCAATTATAAAAGATGAAATAACGGCATATTTGGATAGCAGTAACAGGATCAGTCCGAGTCAGCATGTATTTACGAAGGGGATATCATGCTTGACTAATCTTCTGAAATTTTTTGAGGATCTAACTATGAAAATGGACAAGAAAGAGCCAGTGGATGTAGTGTACCTGGACTTATAGAAAGCCTTTGATAAGGTCCCATATAGGAGATTAGTGGGCAAAATTAGAACACATGGTATTGGGGGTAGGGTACTCACATGGATAGAAAATTGGTTGGCAGTCAGGAAACAAAGAGTAGGGATTAATGGGTACTTTTCAGAATGGCAGACAGTGACTCGTCGGGTACCGCAAGGCTCGGTGCTGGGACCGCAGCTATTTACAACATACATTA
Source organism: Hemitrygon akajei (assembly GCF_048418815.1). Lineage (NCBI taxonomy): Eukaryota > Metazoa > Chordata > Chondrichthyes > Myliobatiformes > Dasyatidae > Hemitrygon > Hemitrygon akajei. The sequence goes on from NW_027332059.1 coordinate 896,124, forward strand.
ATGATTTAGATGAAGGGATTAAAAGTAACATTCGCTAATTTGCAGATGACACAAAGCTGGGTGGTAGTGTAAAATATGAGGAGGATAGACTCCAACGATTCAATCACTTAGGTTAGGCTAACTGGCCTGTAATCCCACAAACAAGAGAAAATCTGCAGATGCTGGAAATCCAAGCAACACACAGAAAATGTTGGAGGAGCTCAGCAGGCCAGACAGCAGCTATGGAACAGCTGACGTTTTGGGCCGAGATCCTTCGGCAGGACTGGAGACAAAAAGCTGAGGAGTAGATTCGAAAGGTGGAGGGGGGAGAGAGAAATGACAGGTGATCGGTGAAACTTGGAGGGGCGGGGATGAAGCAAAGTGTATGAAGTTGATTCTTGATAGAGACGGAAGGCCATGGAAGCAAGAAAAAGGTGGGAGGGTCACCAGAGGGAGGCGATGGACAGGCAAGGGGATAGCATGTGAGATGTACGAGGGCATGGGGAACGGTGAAGGGGGAGAGGAAGCCTTTCTGGACACTTAAGAAACCGATATTCATGCCATCAGGTTG